>NW_023270323.1:56252230-56556710 GCF_011800145.1 Mirounga leonina | reverse complement strand
TATGAGTTCTAGCAGTTTTGGGGTGGAGTCTTTTGGGTTTTCCACATAAAGTATCATATCATCTGCAAAGAGTGAGAGTTTGACTTCTTCTTTGCCAATTTGGATGTCTTTGATTTCTTTTTGTTGTCTGATTGCTGTGGCTAGGACTTCCAATACTATGTTGAATAGCAGTGGTGATAGTGGACATCCCTGCCGCGTTCCTGACCTTAGGGGGAAAGCTCTCAGTTTTTCCCCATTGAGAATAATATACGCTGTAGGTTTTTCATAGATGGCTTTTATGATATTGAGGTATGTACCCTCTATCCCTATACTCTGAAGAGTCTTGATCAAGAAAGGATGCTGTACTTTGTCAAAAGCTTTTTCTGCATCTATTGAGAGGATCATATGATTCTTGTTCTTTCTTTTGTTAATGTATTGTATCACATTGATTGATTTGCGGATGTTGAACCAACCTTGCAGCCCAGGGATACATCCCACTTGGTCATGGTGAATAATCCTTTTAATGTACTGTTGGATCCTATTGGCTAGTATTTTGGTGAGAATTTTTGCATCCATGTTCATCAGGGATGTTGGTTTGTAATTCTCCTTTTTGATGGGGTCTTTGTCTGGTTTTGGGATCAAGGTAATGCTGGCCTCATAAAATGAGTTTGGAAGTTTTCCTTCCGTTTCTATTTTTTGGAACAGTTTCAGAAGAATAGGTATTATTTCTTCTTGAAATGTTTGGTAGAATTCCCCTGGGAAGCCATCTGGCCCTGGGCTTTTGTTTTTTGGGAGATTTTTGATGACTGCTTCAATTTTCTTAGTGGTTATAGGTCTGTTCAGGTTTTCTATTTCATCCTGGTTCAGTTTTGGTAGTTGATACATCTCTAGGAATGCATCCATCTCTTCCAGGTTATCTAATTTGCTGGCATAGAGTTGCTCATAATATGTTCTTATAATTGTTTGTATTTCTTTGGTGTTGGTTGTGATCTCTCCTCTTTCATTCATGATTTTGTTGATTTGGGTCATTTCTCTTTTCTTTTGGTAAGTCTGGCCAGGAGTTTATCAATCTTGTTAATTCTTTCAAAGAACCAGCTCCTAGTTTCGTTGATCTGTTCTACTGTTCTTTTAGTTTCTATTTCATTGATTTTGGCTCTGATCTTTATTATTTCTCTTCTCCTGCTGGGTTTAGGCTTTATTTGCTGTTCTTTCTCCAGCTCCTTTAGGTGTAGGGTTAGGTTGTGTACTTGAGACCTTTCTTGTTTCTTGAGAAAGGCTTGTATTGCTATATACTTTCCTCTTAGGACTGCCTTTGCTGCATCCCAAAGATTTTGAACAGTTGTGTTTTCATTTTCATTGGTTTCCATGTATTTTTTTTAATTCTTCTTTAATTTCCTGGTTGACCCATTCATTCTTCAGTAGGATGCTCTTTAGCCTCCATGTATTTGAGTTCTTTCCGACTTTCCTCTTGTGATTGAGTTCTAGTTTCAAAGCATTATGGTCTGAAAATAGGCAGGGAATGACCCCAATCTTTTGGTACCGGTTGAGACTTGATTTATGACCTAGGATGTGATCTATTCTGGAGAATGTTCCATGGGCACTAGAGAAGAATGTGTATTCCGTTGCTTTGGGGTGGAATGTTCTGAATAGGTCTGTGAAGTCCATTTGGTCCAGTGTGTCATTTAAAGTCTTTATTTCCTTGTTGATCTTTTGCTTAGACGATCTGTCCATTTCTGTGAGGGGGATGTTAAAGTCCCCCACTATTATTGTATTGTTGTCGATGTGTTTCTTTGCTTTTGTTATTAATTGCCTTATATAATTGGCTGCTCCCATGTTAGGGGCATAGATATTTACAATTGTTAGATCTTCTTGTTGGATAGATCCTTTAAGTAGGATATAGTGTCCTTCCTCATCTCTTATTGCAGTCTTTGGTTTAAAATCTAATTTGTCTGATATGAGGATTGCCACCCCAGCTTTCTTTTGGTGTCCATTAGCATGGTAAATGGTTTTCCACCCCCTCACTTTCAATCTGGGGGTGTCTTTGGTTCTAAAATGAGTCTCTTGCAGACAGCATATCGATGGGTCTTCTTTTTTAATCCCGTCTGTTAGCCTGTGTCTTTTGACTGGGGCATTTAGCCCATTTACATTCAGGGTAACTATTGAAAGATAGGAATTTAGTGCCATTGTATTGCCTGTAAGGTGACTGTTACCGTATATTGTCTGTGTTCCTTTCTGGTCTATGTTGCTTTTAGGCTCTCTCTTTGCTTAGAGGACCCCTTTCAAGATTTCCTGTAGGGCTGGTTTTGTGTTTGCAAATTCCTTTAGTTTTTGTTTGTCCTGGAAGCTTTTTATCTCTCCTTCAATTTTCAATGACAGCCTAGCTGGATAGAGTATTCTTGGCTGCATATTTTTCTCATTTAGTGCTCTGAATATATCCTGCCAGTCCTTTCTGGCCTGCCAGGTCTCTGCGGATAGGTCTGTTGACAATCTAATGTTTCTACCCTTGTAGGTTACATATCTCTTCTCCCAAGCTGCTTTCAGGATTTTCTCTTTGTCTATGAGACTCGTAAGTTTTACTATTAGATGTCGGGGTGTTGACCTATTTTTATTGATTTTGAGAGGGGTTCTCTGTGCTTCCTGGATTTTCATTCCTGTTTCTTTCCCAAAATTAGGGAAGTTCTCTGCTATAATTTGGTCCATTATACCTTCGGCCCCTCTCTCTCTTTCTTCTTCTTCTGGGATCCCAATTATTCTAATGTTGTTTCGTCTTATGGTATCGCTTATCTCTCGAATTCTGCCCTCGTGATCCAGTAGTTGTTTATCTCTCTTTTCCTCAGCTTCTTTATTTTCCATCATTTCATCTTCTATATTACTGATTCTCTCTTTTGCCTCATTTATTCTAGCACTTAGCGCCCCCATTTTTTATTGCACCTCATTAATAGCCTTTTTGATTTCTACTTGGTTGGATTTTAGCTCTTTTACTTCTCCAGAAAGGGTTTCTCTAATAAGTTCCATATTTTTTTCAAGCCCACCTAGTATCTTTAAAGTGATGATTCTGAACTCTAGATTGGACATCGTACTAATGTCCGTATTGAGTAGGTCCCTGGCAGTCGGTACTACCTCTTGTTCTTTTTGTTGAGGTGATTTTTTCCATCTTGTCATTTTGTGCAGAGGAGAATAGATTAATGAGAGAACAAAATGCTAGCAGAGTAACCACGTCCCCAGAAAATATACTCTAAACAAATCAGAAAAGACCTGAAGCAGTGGGATAAGAAAGGGAAAGAGAGAAAAAAGAAAAAGAAAAAAAAGAAAAAGATAAAGATAAAAACAAAAATAAACAAAACAAAACAACAACAATAAAAAAACCAGAATGTGATCAAATATGATCAGGCTGGTATATAGATCAGTGCCACACACTAGATTTGGGGTGTATTTTGGTCTTTTAGAAGAAAGTGCCTCCCAAAATTTTAAAGAAAGAAAAACTTATATATGTACAAAAATAAGGGTTGATATGATGAAGGGATGGAATATGACTGTAAAGATGTAAATTATAAAAAATTTTATGAAAGGAATTGATAAGAAGTTGTTTGAAAAAAGAAAGAAGAGGATTTAAAAAAAGAAAAAGAAAGAAAAGAAAAAGGGAGAGGATGTGATCAGGCAGGGGATTAGAAAACACCATATACTAGAGATTTAGGGTATATTTTAATCTGTTAGAAGAAACTATCTCAAAATTTTAAAGAGAGAACAACTTATATATATAAGCCAAAAATATGGGTAACTACTATGAAGGGATAGAATATGACTCTAAAAATGAAAAATAATTTTTTTTTTTTAAAAAGGGATTGATAAGATGTTGGTTGAAAAAGGGAAAAAGAAAAATTGAGAAAGAAAAAAAAAAGACAGTTAAAAAAAATTAACTTTGAAAGACTTAAGAATCATGGTAAAAAAGCCATGAATTCTATGTGCAGTATTCCCCTAGCGCTGGAGTTCTGCCGTTCTCATTGATCTGTAAACTTGGCCTTGGCTGGCTGTTCTCGCTGATCTTCTGGGGAGGGGCCTGTTGCCGTGGTTTCCAAATGTCTCTGCCGGAGGCGGAATTGCCCCGCCCTTGCCCCCTCCCGGCTAAGTAATCTGCTCGGGTTTGTTCTCCGGGGCTTTTGTTCCCTGCGAGTTTTCCGTACAGCTTTGGAGGCGGAGAGTGAAAATGGTGGCCTCCCAATCTCCGCCCCGGAGGAGCCAAGAACTCGGGGCCACTCCTCAGTGAGCCACCAGAGAAAAGCCGTCAGTCACTCCCGTCTCCCCGGTCTCCGGCCGCACTCCGTGCTCACCCGGCCTGTGACCGCGTGTTTCTATCTCTGGCACCGGACCCCGTGTGGAGTCTCCAAACCCAGCAGATCCCTGCGGTGCACTCCCGCGCGGCTCCTCCCAGGGGAGGAAGGTGAGTCTCCCCGGATCTGCCACTTGTTGGGTCCCTGCTGGAGGAGCAGTGGCCCGACTGGGCCACGGATCACGGTTTATGGCCACCCCGAGCTGAGAGCCCGCGCCTGGGCTCCGCCTCTGCAGCCGGCTTCCCTGCTCCGATACCTGGGAGCTCTGCCACACTCAGGCACCCCCGGTCTTTCTGTGACCCCGAGGGTCCTGAGACCACACTGTCCCGGAGGGTTCCACCCCCCGCTTAGCCACCAGAGTGACGTCCCTCGGCGGAGCAGACTTTTAAAAGTTCCGATTTTCTGCTCCGCGGCTCGATCACTTGCCAGAAGCGGCCGACGGAGGCCCCTCCCCCACCGTCTATCCTCCCGAATATCGCCTCGGATTCACTTCTCCGCACGTCCTACCTTCCAGAAAGTGGTCGCTTTTCTGTTCAGAGAGTTGTTGCTATTCCTTTCTTCGATCTCCTGTTGGGTTTGTAGGTGTTCAGAATGGTTTGATCCCTATCCAGCTGAATTCCTGAGAGGAGACGAAATCCAGGTCTCCTACTCCTCCGCCATCTTGCTCCGCCCTAGATAGTAAATATTTTAGGCTTTGCTGACCATATCCTGTCCTGGTCCTCTATTCTTTTTTCTTTGTTTTTAACAACCCTTTAAATGTGTAAAAACAAACAAACAAAAACAAAAGAAAAACAACACCAAAACATTCATGGCTCAGGAGGCCATACAAAAATAAGCCAAGGGCCAGATTTGGCATGTAGGCTATAGTTTGTTGACCTCTGAACAAATGAAGAGCAGTGCAAGTGTAAACGAGTGGAATTCTAAGCTATGAACGTGACTACAAAACAGAAAGGAAGATCCTACAAAATCTAAGACATTTGACCCTAAGTCCTTAGGAGAGCATTAGGAGTAGTAGAGTAAAAATAACTTTTATTAAGAATTTAATTTGTTCCTGGTAGTGTTAGGTTCTCTTATAAAATTATCATATTTACTACCCATAACAGCCCTAAAGGTGATGTATTATTCCCATTATGTACATAGAATTAAAATATGAACTAGCTTTTTAAAAGCAAGGATTTGGATTTTACAAAATTTAACACAGGGTCTTATATAAAATAGAATTTAAATATATACTGGATGGATTGAATTAAATGATAAAAACATAGGGTCTCAGGGAGATTTATCAAAATCACATAGGTCCAAAAGGAAGATCTTGGAATTCGAAGCCAGTTTCTTTGATTCCCAATTCTGCACCCATCTTTTTCCACCACATTGCCATTTTAGCAACTTCTAGCACCAACAGAGTAGTCCAATATTTATTTGTCATAGCAATATGTTTACTATCCTTAGGAAAACATCATTCAGCAGTATTTGTTTATAAATTATGTTGTGTAAAGTATTAACATTTATTTAATTTAGCAGAATTTAATGTGTGATTTTGGAGAATCTTTGATGCCCATGTTTTACTCATTATAACCACTCTCTATCTGTGCCCTTAATTGTTACACACAAGGAGAGAATCAGGTTTTGTAGGGCCTAAAGTTTACATAATTTGGTTGACCTTTTTTAAGAAAAAGAATATGAAACATGATAGAAAAATAGCTACAAAACAACTACTTAAAATCATAAAAAAAAAGGTTACAAGAAACTTCACATTTAAAAAATCCTATTAAAAAAAACAAGCATCACAATGTCTTTCCCAATTGACACATAATTCTTACTTTTTTGAACTTTGGTATGAACAACTTCTGAAAAAAAGATATATAGAACCAATCTGAAATTAAGACATATAGAAAAGCAATTGGAGTTAGTGTCTTAAAGCATTGCACCATATCAAATTTTATCATTTTGTAAATACAACATATTTGACTTATTAATGAATAGTCACTGAAACACTAGTTTTTTTTGTTTGTTTGTTTTGTTTTGTTTTTAAGGTATCTTTACTGCTTTGGTGGATATAGGGTGTCATTTTATGTTGAAGTGCCAGACTATCAGAAAAAGATGTGTCAAACGTGCTAACTCCAATATACAGGGATGCAAAAGTCACCCACCACACATACACACACACAAACTTTGCAGTATTACTATATATCTGTGCCCTCAAACACAGGTATGCTGATAAATTCTGTATTTACACAATATCTGTTTAGAAATTGCACACACAACTCAAACGGATAGTGTGTTTTTAAGTGAATCTCTTGGTTTATCAACTAATTCCTGACCAAAGGGTATTTTCGTTTTGATGAGACATGGGTGAGAAGCACATTCTTCACTTGGGATTTTACATGTTCAATGCAGGTTTCCCTGCTATCCAAAAGTAGTGTGTTCTTTCTGAAAATTTTCAGAAGCTGGAAAGGCAGAAAGGGAAGAAACAATTACCACTAATTTATATGGAAATTGCTTTGAATGTTCCCAGCCTCAAAAAATAAACTCTCTCAGGCTTTTCTGATACTTTAGGACATGTCTCACTAGAGGGTGCACAAAATAAACGGAGATAAAGCACAGATGCTCAGAGACAGGGTTCAAAGCTATGGCAGCTTGAGGCTGAGATGCCGAGGGTAGTTCCTGGGGAAGGAGGTTGGTGGCGCCACTCTCACATGCTGCCTCTATAAAGGCTTGCGGCAAAACAAACGCTCAACTCAATTTTCTTTTTGCTTTCTTTTGTAAAGGCAAAAATCCTCTTTGGATTTCCTTCAGCTAGCAGAAACAAGGGCCAATGTAGGTCTTTCATAAAAGCACAGTGGTGTAACTGGAACTTTCAAAAAGTGGGGATAACTGTAATTGGAAGAACTTTCTACAGACTTGTTTCTGGCTCCACACACTTCAGCCTCAATTCCAGTTCACCACCTGTATACCTCCAGGAACCCACACTGGGGAATATTCCATCACTGTAGAATCTCTGTCACTACCCCTTTGTGCCAATACAGTGGATGTTGAGCAAAATCTTGGAAGCCTTGGTTGTCAGCAATAGCTTAGCTATGACTGAGAAAGACTGAATCCACAAAAATAGATCTTAACACACTCAAATTAAATGTATCCCCATCTGAACTTTCCCTTAACTACTATGTATCCCCATTTGAATTTCCCTTAACTAGATCCCCAACATGCTTGGGACTCTCTAACACCGTTTAAACAAAAAGTGTGATAAAGGAAAATGGAGTGGAGGGGAGCAGTGTTCTTAACCTATTGCACTTAAAATTCTGACTATTGCAAATTTCAAAACCATGTGGCTGTGCAAACACATTACTGCTTTCCCCTCACGCCAAGGTCTCGGAAGAGGTTGATCAAGTGAGAGCCCTGAAAGCTTAAGCTTCATTAGGATCACATTAAGTCTGCCCATGAAAGTAATTCAGAAACTGAAGAGCACTGACCAGGACACCTAAAGAGAGTAACTTTCGGTTGTTGAGGGTGATATTGGCTTATAGACCTTTGGAAAGTACTATTTTATAGGGCAAAACAAAACAGAAACTGGAGCACTCCCTTAGTTTCGGTCCTACCTTTTTAAGTTTACCCTGTTTTTCTCTCATCCTCTTTCCTATGTTTTAAATAAATCTGTTTGACAAGAAAGATAGAAGCAAAGCTTCCCCTTTGTTAGTTGAAAAGGGAAACTTTATATCAGATGTAACCAAATAGGCAGGGGTAGGTACTATCTCTTCCCTCCAAATAAGCCCACATGATCAGGCTGTGATCCGAAGAGAAACAAGGAAACACTCTTCAAACAGAAAGATCTAGTAAACCTTTCAGTGCTGAATTCAGACGCATACTATTGATGATATACATTGTTCCTAATCGTGTCTGTTAGCTTCATAATGCATCAAAACACTTAACATTTTATACATAAGTTAGCTGAATTAAAAGCTTCTATTTACATCCTTATAGTGGGTCTTTATCCAGTTCATTTTGGAGCCTGTTTATGCAGCCGAACAGGATATAATAACCATAAATACACAGAACAGTTATTATCTTTCCATCTCACTGCAAGTCAACAGTACTTTATCAAAAGTCCTGTTCAAAGTGTTAAACTCTACACCAGTTACTAGAAAAAATAAACCATAAAATTATGTTTGCTAATATTAAAAATCACCAGATACAAATTTATACAGCTTTATGAAGAGCTTGTCTTGCTGATGGAACTGTATTTCCACTTGTGGCTAAATAGCACAACTACTAATTCGTGGAGTTTACAGTTGAAACCTATATTGTCTACTTTGTAAGCCTTTCAATCAGACTTGCTTGAATAATGCATCAAATAAGTGCTCAAATGGCATTGAAAACACCACTAGTTTCTAAAGTCAGTGTTGGTCTGAAGTTTTTTGACAGGCTCCAGGTATTGGTCCTAGATCAGGTTAATAATCAGCTTGACTGATGAAGTTGAACAATGATTCTTTTCAGGCATTTATGTTCCCTTTGGAAGTGACCTTAATGCTTCTCCTCACAATTGCCCAGATCTAGTCAATGGCCTCATCTAGCCACAAGGGGGCCGAGAAGTGCAATATTACTCCAGGTCCAGAAGTCAGAAATATTTGGGGAAATGTCCAGTGATTACCATGTAAGGATCAGCATCTAGCACTGGAAAATCCATTGCTGTTAGAGTAGTCAGTCAAATTTATTAAATGACTTACTCTAGATACATTTCATATTATGAATTTCCTAAATGCAATGGGTTAAATTTGATTGAATAATGAACATTTTCTACCACCTCGCATTGGTAATTAACATAAGACGCGACCTAGCTAGCATAGGTCAATACAGTCAGGGGCTAAAACTTATAAAGCTAATTCATAATTTCCAGTCATTCTTAGTACAAGCAAGGTCATTTATTTGAGTATTATACTCATACAAGCCATTATAATGAGATTTCCCCCCAAAATCCTCAATACATTATCTAGCTTAGAGGTCATTATTCACAGCAGCATTTGACATATCCTGCCATGGTAGTAAAGAAATGCCAAATGTCTCAAGTGCATGCTGCAAAGGGCATTGGAATGTTCAATTTTACCACAGATAGTGACAGAGAAGAGCTTCAGATGACCACAAATAATAGGATGTACTGTTCTGACCTACCACTGTATTTTCTCCCAAGCTTAGATTCTTGTGAATGTATAAAAATTAATGTAAAGTTGGGAAAAAAATCATAAATTATCTTGAAAAGACAATGTGTTTGCCAGTTATCATAACTGACTAGATCTTAATTTACATATAACATAAACTATGCTGTGTTGCATATGTTTTGGCATTTAAAACTTAAGAAATTGACAAAAATCAACCATTAATCTGTGCTTAAAAAGTGAAAATCATTTCTCTTAAGTGGCATTTTAAAAATTAAAACATTCTATTTAATAGACAAATCATATAGCCTATGAATTAATACTTAGATAAACACTTAAAAATTACTTTCTTGAGTTTTTTATTCTTTGTGAACTGAATTTTTATACTGTCCTTTTAGAAATGTTTTATAGTTATCCAATAGATAGTATAAATCCACTTAGTTTACTTCTTATGTTGTCTCTTATCAATACACTGTAATACTGTGTATGGCTTTGCATAACATGATTGCATGATTTATACAGCACAACTGATTTCTATTTCTTGGCTGGAGACCAATTAAATAACCACTGAGGCAAGCAGTTATTACCTGCTTAAAAGGAAATCTGTGGTTTCCTTATTTAAACTGCTGAGTTTTAATGTCCATCAAAAAGTCCGTTATTGCAATGAATAATTTAGCTTTCTCAGTCTGCTACTCATTTTAATACTACAAGCATGGATTTAAGGCTGCAAAATCTGCCCAAAGTTTCTCACAGGCCCAAGAATCAGAACCATACTTGCTATAAGACAATGGTGTTGCAGTTATAGTTTACTGTTGATATATGTTTAAGGGGCACTAATCTCTAATAATTACTTGGAAACGGAAGACTACAGAATCAACTTTATCAAAAGTAGTTGGAGAAACGATTGATCATAAAGGCCTGGAAAACATGCATATGCACGTGTGAACGGATATAGAGGACCCCTTTTAAAAAGACTAAAGGTCAATGGATTTGGAGATCTAGGGGTGTCATTTCCTCTGTTTGTCCCTTGGTGGAGTTCTTGAGTCACTTTCTCCCTTCCCGTCAAACTGCTTTATATTTCTTTCCAGAACTGGCTATCGTGTTTACTGTATTTAACCTTTTTCTTGTACTATCGTGAATACAGCGTCTATAATAAATGAAAGCCCCCCCGCCCCGAGATCTTATCTCCGGCACCTACTTCTTTGTATTCTTACCCATAAACTTTTGTTGTCCTTGTTACTTCCCTTCCTGTGTTTTTGAGGCTTAAACTACATCACGGACCCTGAGTGCTATTTTTCAGCTCAGTCACTGAAATTTCTTAACTGCAAAGCAGTTTTAAGATGGCAGGGTTAGGAGGTAAATTTAAAACAACAACAAACAACCACCGATTATGGTAAATATAGATAGGGCAGGATATTTGGCATAGAAAAAAAAGGAATCATTGGCCAAGTTTTGATTAAATGTTTATTAGAACGGGATAACATTTTTATTTTAATCGATTGTATTTCTTATATCTTGGTTTCAAGGGGTCATTTTTCTTTATATTCTTAAAAAGAGACATATTTTAATCGATTGCATTTTTTATATCTTGGTTTCAAGGGGTCATTTTTCTTTATATTCTTAAAAAAAACAAAAACAAACAAAAAAAAGAGACAATACACAAATCCCCAACACTTCAACCTTCTCTCACATACTTTGCTTCATGCGAGCGATGACGTGCCATCACTCTGATCAACTCAGGCTTTCGGCAACTGATTTCGTTTTCTCTCTTCAGTTCTGGCCGCCAAAGCAGCCGCGGCAGCGGGCTCTTTAATTTACTGCAGCCGGTTACACTTCCGATCCCATTTCCTTCTGAAACCTTGCCTCTCAGGTTGAGAAGATAAATGCTGCCTCGAGTCTGAGAAGCCGGGCGGGGTTTGCGGGTGGGCGCGAATCCGGGTATCATATTCCCGTGGTGAGACCTGGAACCGGGGGAATTAAGTCCCCTAGGTCCATTTCACGAAACTGCCGAGCACTTGTGACACTGGCTCTAAGACTGCGGAAATGGGGTGGGGGTGGGGGAAACAGCTTCTCGCCTCCATTCATCCTCCGCGCCCTCGGGAGGCTGGAGTTGGAGGGTCAGTCCCCGGACAGGAGGCGGAAGAGGACTGGGAGCTCCAACCGCGGCAAGGGCGCCCCGGGGGCTCCTCGCGCCTCGCCCACACCCCCACCCCGCCTACTCCGCTCCGCTGCCCGAGAACCGCGCTGCTGGGCAAAGCAGCGGTCGTTGGCCGCTCCCGCAGAGAGGTCGGAGGCGGGGACCGGTGGGGGAGGGTGGAAAGCCGGGGGGCTTCACGGCCCCGGTTGTCTGGCATGCTGTTCTCCATGCCGCACACGTCGGACCCATTTCCCACGCTGGCTTGGCTCGGCGGCGGAGTTGGTCGGGATGAGTAGGGAGGGCAGACTGGAGCCTACCTCCCGCTCGCAATGAGGAAACCGCTCACTGTGAAGGGCGCGCACACACCAGCCCCGTCATCTGGGAAGAAATGTGCGGCGCTCTGGGGAAAAGCCTCCCACTCTTTCGCCCCTCGCTACTGTGCGCCTGGAGATTGCGCGCCGGAGCGGTGGGCGAACGTTTGAAGATGCTCAGGGGCTTGTTCAAGTTTATGGTCTGGCGAGGGAAGAGTGAGTGTACAACGTCTGTGCCCACGCGGCTGCCAGAAGTTTGCAAAATCTTGGGAAAGGCGGTTAGGGGAGTGAGTGCACTGCACCATATTGCCGCGCATCGGAATGCACGGGCGCAAGGCCGCGGAGCAGAAAAGGCTTCCCTCTTTCACCTTGGACCCTGGAAAAAAAAGGGGGGACCGGGTGTCGTGGGAGGCAAGAATTCTGATAAACCAGAGTTTTGCAAACATAAGGGGATTTAGCACTACAGCCACTTAGCGGGCCAAGGAAACGCTGCGGCGCCCGCCCCCGCCCCCCGGCTCCAGACTGCGGCGGTGTGCACTGAGTCTGCGCGCGGGGTTTTTCTCGCTGATGCTGCAGATACAGAGCGGAGAGGCTCGGGAGGCGGCGGGCTTGGGGAATGTGGGGGTGGCCGGGTTCCTGGCCTGGCCGGGGAGGAGAAGCGGCTACACCCTGAGTGCAGCTGCTTTAGCAGACTGGAAAATGCTCGCCCGCTCCCTGGCCCTTTCATCCTCCGCGCCTCCACGATCCCCTATAGGGAGACCTTGGAAATCTCAGCCACCTCTCCCCCATTTCTGCTGCCTGCGCCCGCCCAAACAACCGCGCGCTACATCTGCTTGTAGACTTTATTGGTGTTTGTCTTGTTTAAATCATTTTGCCTCCGCACACAGGTCTCGTAAAGGCAGAATAGCCACTCTGGACGGATTTCTTTCTTTTTTCTTCTTTTCATCTTAAATTTTCCTTTAAGGGGAGGCCCTTCGATGCCTATAGATTGGGCAGACGAGCTGAGGGCCCACCAAATCCCAGCAGCAGCCTCTTTGCTCTCTTGAGATGGTAAGATTGTCCCCAAATACCTCCTGCCCGCCTCAGCCCACTTAATCCTGGCGGGCCCCCTTAGCCACTGAAATAAATGAAGAGCAAACGGCTACAGTTTTAAAAAAACACAAGCACAACTGAGATCTGATGAGGCGGGCTGAGTGGCTGTGATTGAAAACTGGGGAAGCCTCGCGTGGGGGAATACCACGTACGATCGAGTGGCACAAAGTCAGAAGAAGGAGAGAAACGGAACTAGGGACACTTCGGTACACAAAGTTGCCATTAAAGTTTATTTCCCTTTTATCCAGATAGGTGACGCTACACTTTGCCAGTTACTAAAGGCTGCAGGTTTCTGCTCAGAAAATAACACCGAGGCTTCCAACATGTGTTTATTCCCCAGGCGCGCGCGCGCACACACACACACACACACGGTCTACCCCCGTAAGCAAGCACGATGACAGGAATGCCAAGCATTTAAACAAAGACAGGCACCACCCCAACCCCCAACCCCAGCCCTCCGAAGTCTGCACTCCCAAAAAAGGATCCCTCTCTGGCTCTCTCTGGAGTTTGATGTTCTCTCTCTCTCTCTTTTTTTTGTTTTGTTTTTTTAACCACTGCAGCCCATCATGGTTTCTCAGAACACCAACGTGGCTCCCTGGGCGCACGCAGGATCCCCTAAGCCACCCTTAACCATGCCCTAACCAAGATGCTAAATCGCGAAACGGAGACACTTCGGGGTGGGGTGGGGTGGGGGGGCATCGTCTGAGAAGGGGGAGGAAAAAAAAAAGAAAGAAACCTTTCCTGACACCAATTCAGTGTTCTCACACACGCACTCGGTATTAGTCAGGGAGAGGAGGAAATTTACCAGCCCCAGGGAGGGAAAGCAAGTCCCCCGACCCGACTGTGGCTGCGCTCACTGGGGAGAGGGGGAAAGGCTTTGGCTTAAAGGGGACGGGGACTGGCTGGATTGTGCACACAAGGAGTGGCCCCCGGTGCTGAAGCGGGGCTTTCCGGAGCGGGCCGGCTGGTTGGTACTCCCTTCTGCCTTCCTCCCCCCAACCCTCCTCCCTCCCTCTCCGCGAGTGTGTAGTTTCCGCGGCTAGGCTGCTACCGCCGCCGCCGCCGCCACAAGCAGCAGCAGCTTCAGGGACGAGCTTGAGCCGCAAGCCAGCCAGCGAGCTCCCAGCAGCAGCCACCACTTTGGGCAAACTTGCGGGTTTCCGGCTCGCGGCTAGCGAGCGGGAGCTTCCTATTTGCCATTCAGCGTCTTTGAGCCTTGGCAGTCCAAGGGGCGGCGAGCGCGCCCGCACCAGACTCTCCCAGACGCAAAAGGGGACGAGACAACTGCGGAATTCACCCGCCGTGCCAGGGCACTTCCGAGGCAACAACCGACTGGCACTTTTTCTCCCCTTGGCAAACTGGATTTTTTTTTTTTTTTCTTCTTTTTCTTTTTAAGCTACTTGGCAGCTGTCTCTGACTCCACCTCCCGCTCACCCCTCCCCAGCGCCTTTGGCTTTTCTTCGGAAATCCGGACAGAATTGGGCATCTTTGTTAATTGCCGTTGGGGGAGCCCGGCCGGGGGCTTTCGCCAGGCCAACGTCGCCTGAGCACCGAGCCTGGTTTGCTCACCTTTGAACTGCAAAGGGATCAAGTTCAGCTTGAGTTGCCAGCATTGGGACTGGGAGGAAGGGGAGGGAGCGTGCAGGAGAGAGAGTGGGAGCAGGGGAAAGGGGAAAGGAGAGGAGGGAGGAGAGAGGAGGAGGGAGGAGAGAGAGGGAGGGAGGGGAGGGATCGAGAGAGAGCGGGGAGAGAGCCTGCAATCTCCTCCCTGAATCGCGCACAGCGCTGCAGATCCCAGTGCTCGGAATTGCGGGCCGAATGCAGATGAGGAAAGGCACGGACTCTGCGGCTGCGAACCCAAACTTGGGCACCGCGCGGTGCGCACGGCTGGCTCAGCCTTCGCCCCCGCGGGCGAACGGCTGCTGCGGTTTCAGGCGGCGGCTTCGTGACTAATGACCTTGCGCAGAGTTGTTAAGAAAAAAAGAGAAACCCGAGCTCTTGGGAGTGAGAAGGGACTGACTCTCTGGGCGTCTCTGAAGATGGCTCGGGCTGCTCTTCGGCGCGCGGGGGGGACCCGGACGCGGACCGCTGTGTGACGCGAGTGGTCTCCACTGCACGGTGCCCGGAGCGACCTGCCAGGGATTCTTCATTCGCGATCTGTTGACTGGCTCCCCCGCTGCCAGAGCGGAGTCAGAGTTCAGCCTGGCTTGTTGCTGGCCCCAGCGCTCGTGCAGGAAGCAACTCACGTTTGCCTGGGCAGCCGGAGCAGGAGCTGGGTCTGGAGTGAGTGGCTGCAACGTGGATTGGACTCAACTCGAGTAGCAGCGAAGACGAACGGGGCTGGCAGGCGGGGGAGGCTGCAGGCTTGTTCCCCGCCGCTTCCCGGCTCCACCGCCCGCCTGCCGGAGCGGTTCCGGCCCCATCCGACAGAGCGGGGACGGGAGCTCGGGATCCTCCGCCCGCTGCGGGGATGACTTTGGGGGGGCGCCGAGCCCGCGGCGCGCAGTGTCCCGTGAACTGTGAGGACTGCGACTGAACGGCGGCCGGCGAGCGGGCGATTAGCACCCATTGCATGAATTATGGAACAATAACTTTCAGAAGAAGCAGAAGGAGAAAAAAGAAGAAGAAGAAGGATTTATCGCTGGTCCCCCGGCCGACTCCGCACGGTGCTCTTGCCCCCCCCCCCCCTTTCCCGGAGAGAGAAGAAGGTTGTGAGGAGGGCAGGCGGTCGGCCCCCTAGGAGGGGGGCGCCGAGGGGGCTGTGCTTAGAAGGAGCAGTAGCAGCAGCAGCAGGAGAAGATGCTGAGGATGCGGACCGCGGGATGGGCGCGGGGCTGGTGCCTGGGCTGCTGTCTCCTCCTGCCGCTCTCGCTCAGCCTGGCGGCCGCCAAGCAGCTGCTCCGATACCGGCTGGCCGAGGAGGGCCCAGCGGACGTCCGCATCGGCAACGTCGCCTCGGACTTGGGCATCGTGACCGGCTCGGGTGAGGTGACTTTCAGCCTCGAGTCGGGCTCGGAGTACCTGAAGATCGACAACCTCACCGGCGAGCTGAGCACGAGCGAGCGGCGCATCGACCGCGAGAAGCTGCCCCAGTGTCAGATGATCTTCGACGAGAACGAGTGCTTTCTGGACTTCGAAGTGTCGGTGATCGGGCCCTCGCAGAGCTGGGTGGACCTGTTCGAGGGCCGGGTCATCGTACTCGATATCAACGACAACACGCCCACCTTCCCGTCACCCGTGCTCACGCTCACGGTGGAGGAGAACAGGCCGGTGGGCACGCTCTACCTGCTACCCACCGCCACTGACCGCGACTTCGGCCGCAACGGCATCGAGCGCTACGAGCTGCTCCAGGAGCCCGGGGGCGGGGGCGGCGGCGGCGGCGGCGGCGAGGGCCGGCGTGCTGGGCCCGCCGACAGCGCCCCCTACCCCGGGGGCGGCGGGAACGGCGGCTCGAGGAGGCGGCCGGACGCCCCAGAGGGCGGCGGCGGCACCAACGCCGGTGGCCGCAGCGGCGTGTTCGAACTGCAGGTGGCCGACACCCCGGATGGCGAGAAGCAGCCACAGCTGATCGTGAAGGGGGCGCTGGATCGGGAACAACGCGACTCCTACGAGCTGACCCTGCGGGTGCGCGACGGTGGCGACCCGCCTCGCTCCTCGCAGGCCATCCTGAGGGTGCTCATCACCGACGTGAACGACAACAGTCCCCGTTTCGAGAAGAGCGTGTACGAAGCTGACCTGGCCGAGAATAGCGCCCCAGGGACTCCCATCCTGCAGCTGCGTGCCGCCGACCTGGACGTGGGGGTCAACGGACAGATCGAGTATGTGTTCGGAGCGGCTACCGAATCCGTGCGGCGGCTGCTGCGCCTGGACGAGACGTCCGGCTGGCTCAGTGTCCTGCACCGTATCGACCGCGAGGAGGTGAACCAGCTGCGCTTCACCGTCATGGCCCGCGACCGCGGGCAGCCCCCCAAGACCGACAAGGCCACGGTGGTCCTCAACATCAAGGACGAGAACGATAACGTTCCGTCCATTGAAATCCGCAAGATCGGGCGTATCCCACTCAAGGATGGGGTGGCCAACGTGGCCGAGGATGTTCTGGTGGACACCCCCATTGCTCTGGTACAGGTGTCCGACCGAGACCAAGGCGAGAATGGGGTAGTCACCTGCACCGTGGTGGGTGACGTGCCCTTCCAGCTCAAGCCGGCCAGCGACACAGAGGGCGACCAGAACAAGAAAAAGTACTTTCTGCACACCTCGGCCCCTTTGGACTATGAGACCACCCGGGAATTCAACGTGGTCATTGTGGCGGTGGACTCGGGCAGCCCCAGCCTCTCCAGCAACAACTCCCTGGTTGTCAAGGTAGGAGACACCAATGACAACCCGCCGGTCTTCGGCCAGTCCGTGGTGGAGGTTTACTTTCCAGAGAACAACATCCCTGGGGAGAGGGTGGCCACGGTGCTGGCGACAGACGCGGACAGTGGGAAAAATGCAGAGATTGCCTACTCTCTGGATTCCTCCGTGATGGGGATCTTTGCCATCGATCCTGATTCTGGGGACATCCTTGTCAATACGGTGCTGGACCGAGAGCAGACAGACAGGTATGAGTTTAAAGTTAATGCCAAAGACAAAGGCATCCCGGTGCTGCAGGGCAGCACCACGGTGATTGTGCAGGTGGCTGACAAGAATGACAATGACCCTAAGTTTATGCAGGACGTCTTTACCTTTTATGTGAAAGAAAACTTGCAGCCCAACAGCCCGGTGGGGATGGTCACGGTGATGGATGCAGACAAGGGGCGCAATGCGGAGATGAGCCTCTACATAGAGGAAAACAGTAACATTTTTTCCATTGAAAACGACACAGGGACCATTTACTCCACAATGTCTTTTGACCGGGAACATCAGACCACATACACCTTCAGAGTCAAGGCTGTGGATGGGGGGGATCCTCCCAGATCAGCCACAGCCACAGTCTCTCTCTTTGTGATGGATGAGAATGACAATGCTCCCACAGTTACCCTTCCCAGAAACATTTCCTACACTTTACTGCCACCTTCAAGTAATGTCAGGACAGTAGTAGCTACAGTGTTGGCAAGGGACAGTGATGAGGGCATCAATGCAGACCTTAACTACAGCATTGTGGGAGGGAATCCCTTCAAGCTGTTTGAGATTGATTCCACCAGTGGTGTGGTTTCCTTAGTGGGAAAACTCACCCAAAAGCATTATGGCTTGCACAGGTTGGTGGTGCAAGTGAATGACAGTGGACAGCCTTCCCAGTCCACCACGACTCTGGTGCATGTGTTTGTCAATGAAAGTGTTTCCAATGCAACTGTGATTGACTCCCAGATAGCCAGAAGTTTGCACACCCCACTCACCCAGGACATAGCTGGTGACCCAAGTTATGAAATTAGCAAACAGAGACTCAGTATTGTCATTGGGGTGGTTGCTGGAATTATGACAGTGATTCTCATCATCTTAATTGTAGTGATGGCAAGGTACTGCCGGTCCAAAAATAAAAATGGCTATGAAGCTGGCAAAAAAGATCATGAAGACTTTTTTACACCCCAGCAGCACGACAAATCTAAAAAGCCTAAAAAGGACAAGAAAAACAAAAAGTCTAAGCAGCCTCTCTACAGCAGCATTGTCACTGTAGAAGCTTCTAAGCCAAATGGACAGAGGTATGATAGCGTCAATGAGAAGCTGTCAGACAGCCCAAGCATGGGGCGATACCGATCAGTTAATGGGGGGCCCGGCAGTCCTGACCTGGCCAGGCATTACAAATCTAGTTCTCCGTTGCCTACTGTCCAGCTTCACCCCCAGTCACCAACTGCAGGAAAAAAACACCAGGCCGTACAAGATCTACCACCAGCCAACACATTTGTGGGAGCAGGAGACAACATTTCAATTGGATCAGATCACTGCTCTGAATACAGCTGTCAAACCAATAACAAGTACAGCAAACAGGTAAGATGTGTTCCAAATATATTTAAATATCCCACACAAGGCTAAGAACTCGGAGGCAGAGCATCTTCTGTGAAGTGTTGTTTTCTCTCTTTTAAGCTATTATTTAAAAATTTAATGGCAGTAATTTAATGTTAATTCATGTATCATTAATTGAATACAGGCCATCTGCGCAAGGTGCACTGTTGCATTTTGCAAGTTACCAAACCAGTGTTTACTAAGCTACCTCAGAACATATTCCAAGTAGGCAGTACTTCATACTGGACAGTACTAATTCATCCTACATTTTCTGTTTTCAAGATAAATATGTATATATTGTTTGGGTGGTTAGTTTTGACCTGAAATTATTTTGTTTTGTGGCTACTGAGTGGATAATTACATCCAGGGAGAAAATTTCTAAAGTTACTACTGGTGCCTCTGCAAATTGGACACTATAAAAGTTTTAACTGTGTTAATGTATTATGTAGGATTTTACAGATCACGGAGGCTGGCTCATGCAAATACAGTACCAAGTCTGAGATACTTAAATACTGACTACTTTGACATAACTGTTGGTTTAAAAATATTTAATGATATGCAAATATCATGCAAAACTACACTTTTTAAAATTTTATTTTGTTATGTTAATCACCATACATTACATCATTAGTTTTTGATGTAGTGTGCCATGATTCATTGTTTGTGTATACGTTTTTAATACTTCTGTGCCTGTAACAAACTTCTGTGAGGCTTTGCAGTTAGCACTTGCATTCTTCATGTTTGGTATTAAAAGTTTATAAGCAAAAGTAAAGTACATGACCCTTTTATTACTTAAGCCAAGCAACAGAAATGTTCTTGTTTGATGCACTGTGTACAAGAAAATTTTGGTCTGCATTGCGATATCCTGACACTATTAAGGTTATATGGAATATTTGATACAGCTGTTTTTCAGTGAAATGTGGAAACAGTTTAAAAAAGCATATTTTGAGATGAACTTCAGAAAATAGAAAATTTATTTTTGGAAGTTTTGCTTGTGTGATATATGTAATGCTTACAAAGTTTACTTTTTACACCCACCAAGGTCTGACACTCAGCCAGTAAAACCTTTTGGACACTGCTGTGTCTAATGATGTAGCAACCCCACTAATAAAATATTTCTTATCCCGAGAACTCATCTCAAAAAACACATTTATGACTGTCAAATAATATTGAATAATAGTTTTTCTATTAAATATGCTTTGCATGTGGAATGTGCAATCTGAGAAGAATTAAGGCAAAAGAAAAACTTGTTTTATAGCATCATTAAAGATATTATTGATGGGCTCATTAAAGACATAGAAAAGAGATAATAATTCCTTATCGCTTTCATAGTTTTAAAAATCAATTTCCTAAAGAAATATTTGCTGCTTATAGTACCTTACTGTAGCTATTTGGATAAGGAGAAACAGACTTAACGTGGTTTTATATCCAATTGTCAAAGCAATTCAAGAAAATACAGGCTTGAACTTCATTACATTAAATGGCTTTTGAAAATATGTGATGCTGGTGAGCCTGAGTTACTTATTTCTTTTAACCTGAAATTTACTAAGGGGAGGGTTTATATTTATTGTGTTATTGCTTTACCTGGAGTTAGAAGAAGATTTTTGGTGTGTTTGTGGTACTTTTACCAGTTTTGTAAACAAGGACACATCTAGTTAAAATAATACTACATTTTTAAGATCGACTTAGAAACACCCACAAATAAATTTATATCTACAGAAATTTCCTTGGAAAATGATAATTTGCAGTGCAAACGTGTGTGAAGACATCTTTCTGCAGAATGTTTACTTCTTCGCTGTAATCCTAATAGGATGTTTTGTCCCGTGGCTGAATGACATTTGCATTCTAAATTGTGTAATCTTAAACTTTGGAGGGGACATATCAAGTGGCAGATTTATAGATATTTTATACAACGCCCTCATATGATCTGTGCTGCCACTTAAGCTTTATTTGGCTCATCAAATGAGGTTGGCTCTATATTCTTGAGCATTTAAGACAGCCAATATCAAGCTGTTGTGGCATCCTGTTTAAAAGGCAAAGTGATAGGCTTATAAATAAACTAATGTATGGTGTTAGACTCCTTAACAGAGCAAAGAAGTCCATATACCAAAATAGAAAACCTGCAAAGCCATCGGTATAAATCATGCAGTTTGCCAAAAGTGACTGGAAAACTTATATGTTGTTCAGTATTCAAAAGATGTGTAAAGTTTTAACCATAATAAATAGCTGAGCCAAAATGAAATAGAGGAGAATGAAACACATTCCCCTTAATGTAATTAGTAATAGTAATTGATACTCTTCATCTCTTCAATATTGCTGTCAGGGGACAAGGGATCCATTTACAAAGTTACATTCTGTTTAGACATCTGACACAATAAACAGGATCTTTTTTGTTCTGATTTTTGCTTGTACCATAAGGAGATGATTTTCTATTTTCATTTTAAAAAGATATTAACTTTAATTGTTATACAACTGCCAAAATGTATTTTCTGTGGTTAAATTTGATGTAAGATAAAATAAAATAAAGAGCACAAGGTTTTGTTATAATTCCCCCCTTTGATACTGAATTTATCTAAGGAAAACCCTGAGGGATGCCATATTTTAATTCCTTATGATAGGGATTAATTAAAAATCAGAGATTTCATCTGACATAAAGGCTTCATTTTATTTATAATTTTCTTGAATTGCCTTACCATAGTTCTTTACCTGTGATACAATGGAAGTGATATCTGTCTACAGTGTTCTTCTCTTCATAAGAATTAGACATTTCAAAGTGTTGCTCCTAAATCCTGTTAATGGTTATATTGTAATAAATTAAATAGCTTTGTGGAAATAAGTTTGTAAATAATGCCCTTCCCCCTTTTTGGTTTGTTTTCACAGGGTCTAGAAATTTTCAAATCAAGCTTCTATAGTTCCTCTTTGGCAGAATCTAGATGTGTGTTGCAGAGTTGCTATATATATTTTTTTTTTCTTTCCTGAAAATCACACCTTAGCAAAACTGATGATGTAGCCCAGGTTTCCATAGTTCAGGCCTTTGCAGTTCAAGCAAAAGCCTTTGCTCTCAACTAAATAATGTATCTAGTTGAGCAGAATGTGGATCATTGACAGCATTATTGAGATTAAGTGTCCACCTTTCCTTTGCTTGGTAAACCTGGTTTTAGTGGTTGTTCAAGTTTTGTGACTTGGAAGTACAATTGTGCTTTTGACTTGTAAAATAAAGACAGAGGCATTCTATTTTTCTACTTACTTTTTAATCGTCAGAGTTTTACTATGTGTTAAATATTTTTCAATTTTCTTAAAAATTAATATAATTCCAAAAGATTAGTAAGCATATAAAAGTATAATTACTACTTTGTTTATTATTTTTAGGTCCTGTTGAGTTTATTCATGCCATGCTGTTATTTAGATAATGCACTGGCAAGTAAAAATTTTATTGTATTTAGTAAATGGAAAGCAAAGTACTTTACTTTTGGCAAGAGTAGAGAAGATACAGCTTGAATAAACATTAATTTAAAAATCCATTTGTAGCTGATGCAGAAATACTCAAGAAAAATTCATATTAAGTCCAGTGATAGTTTCCCTTGCCTTTGGAACTGCAGAATGTAGTCTGAATAATGTTCTCTTTAATTGATCAAATTGTATTCAATATATTCATTGTATACTCAGTTAAAAAGATGGCAGAAATTATTTTTTTAAATTACTTCCAGTCTGGAAGCAAACAGATGACTTGCCATCATCTATTAGAGTTTTCAGCACTGAGAAAACTAAATGTCAATCTGTTTGTGTATATACATTACACCATACATACATACTACAGTAGAAATGCATCTTCAGAGTGATGCCAACCACAGCTTCTAGTTTCAATTTGATAAGCATAATTTCTACAATATGATTCTGCTGTGTATAACCAAAAACACTTTTAGGAGGTACAGTACATCTGCATATGGTGGAATTTCCGTTACACCTGGCCTGATATAATAGACAAGTGACTAATAACTGATGAAAGATTACATCTTTAGTCAGGAGATATGTACTAAAGCAACGTTACCTAGATCTCTGGATGTCTATGAATAAGGAAAGGGTCATCCACTGATTTGATCTACCTTGAATATATAAATTTTTATGGAAGTCCAAGTATGACAATTTGAAACTTATCTCAAACTTACCCCAAGTCAATAAATAACTTAGACATGAGACCACAGAGTCGATTTATAGATTTTAAGTAAATCATGCAGCTGGATAAATATAGCAAAATCAATCTTTCTTATTATCTTCTATTTTTGAGTAATTACATACATTATTTGTGGAAAAGTGTACACCTGGTATCTCTTTCTCCACACAAACACACAGATATATTCATATAGACCAACTATGATGCCATTAGACTTTTATTTCACTGTGATATTCATTTATAATATATGGAACATATTTGAACTTTCAACACATATAAAATTGAAAGAAGATATAATCGACCATTTAGTGTTTGTATCTAAAATCACTGGAGTCATCACATTTTAGAATTAAAAGATATCATCCAAACCAGTTCCTTCATTTTATATGAAGAGAGACTGAGGACTTTGCCTGTACCATTGGGGTGTGAATTTGGTTTTCTGCTGGTTCCTTGACTGATGCAATGAAACTTAAGAAGTTGAGGCCTTTATGGTAAAGTAATTAGGTTGAGATCACAAGATTATTGAGGATCCAATGTGGATACAAGTCATGGAATGCAGAGGCCAGTGCTTTTGTTTTTTCTTTCTTTCTTTTTTTTTATCATACTACCTCTAGGAATAAAATTGAACTTATGTAACTTTCTCTGTATGTCTTTCAATAGAGAAAGAAATCTGCTGAGATTTACCTATGTCTGTATAACTATATATTTGGCTATGAAGACTGACTTTTTTGCAATAGAGTAGAATTCTGTTTTAGGCTGTAGTTTTTATCTGTAAATTATTGGGGAAATTATAATTCAAATTTTATAGATATTCAAAAGAGAGTAATGGTTCTTTTCCCCTATGTAAAATAGCAATTGATGACACTCATTGAAGTAACTTAACATTGTTTAGAACATATATTCAACAGGTTAATTGACAGAATTTTTAATTTTAACAGAACCGTGACAACAGATATAAGCTCCTATCTGGGATTAGTATCTCCTCAATAAAAACATAATTTTAATTGAAATTAATAGAAGCTTTCTATACAGTGTGTATGAAAGTTTATATGCATTCTAATTGGGATAATCTTTTACCTTTTGCACCAGTATAGATAATTCTATTTGCCTTCTATGCTCCTTTACGTTTTGCCAACTTTGCAGGTGTGCTCTACCTTCGTAGCACCCTTAACACACAATCGTGAACTAAGTTTTCCTCTAAATTTGTTTTCTAGCAAATTTTTACAAAAATGTGACAGTTTTTAAATTTTTCAATTGGATTGCCTCCTTTGTTAGGCAATTAATCACTCTAGTGTATCATATCTAAATTTTATATAGTGATAAAATGCTAATGATTGAGTATATTAATTTCAAGAATAAAATTTGAACTGTTTTAAAAACTGAATATAGTGTGACAACCATTGCTTCACAATAGCTACCAATGCTGTTAGATATTTTACCATCATTTCTTTTCCTGGGACAGGATGGTGGTGGAGGTTATGTTGGAAATTTAGTATAATAATTGTTTAGAGCTTTATGTTTAAGCTGTATGTAAGCAGTTTTTAGACTATAACAAGGTTCCCCATCCATTTATTTACGGTGACTCTATAGAAATAGTAAGATCTGTTCATATAGATCTTGAGTCAGCTTTACTTTTCTCTCTTATTTATTTTAAAAGCCCTTAGAATCTTTTCTAAAGCAGGGACTCTGTTTTGGAACATTACACAGTGCTTTATTTAGCATTAGTGTTGTGGGAGAAATCACATTCCAAGAAGAATTCAGCTGAAACCACTAAAACTAATCTTAATTATCACTTCTGGTGAATTAATGTTTTAAAGGCAGAATAAAGGTTTATTTTCAGGAGTTTGGTGATGTTTGTATTGAACTCTAATGCTGTGTACAAACAAAAAATCTATTAAAGCTTCTGAGTAGGATTCATCTGACAAGTTAACTTTTTTTCCCCCTGAGCATTTTTATTACTTACAAACAGATAATTTGTAAATACAAATACTCTGCAACAAAACCTTTACCACAGCATTCTGATTGGGTATAAGACATTGGGGGATAATTCTTCCTCAGGCTTTTTTTTTTTTTTTTTAACCTGCATAAATCTTTATTTTCCTTCTTTCAGATGCGTCTACATCCATACATTACTGTGTTTGGCTGAATTCCACTCTAATATGATGCTCCATTATGCACCATACTCTGATGACCTTGCTACTCCGAAACCTGCTGGAGCCTGCCCTTGGCCGTGGGGTGTCAGCCAATCACTGCTTGTTTCCCTTGTTGTGCATTGGATTTTCAAGGCTTTTTTTCCCCCCTCATTTAAGGAAAAATACTTTTGAAATAAATAAACTTATAAAAGAAGCAGTATTAATAAAGAAATGTGCTACTAATGGATGTCTAAATCACCAGGGATTCCATTCTCAAAGAGGTGGTTAGCAGAAATTAAAAAAAAAAAAAAAAATCCCAAGGCACATTTCAACAATATTTTTGAGATTCTAGCTTTGTGTGGACCCAGGAAAATTAAGCCTATTGAGCTTGGTCTGTAATACCTTAAATACCAACTTTTGATAAAATCCTAAGTTGATCAATATTTTTAAAGGGCTATGGAATCACAGTCTTTTCCAGGCCAGTGAGATAGTGTGTTAGAATAAAAGATAGCGTCTCCTGCTCATTCTGTGTGTATTTGTGCGTGCTCCTACACATCTATATGCAAGGACTTTGAGCAATAGTTATGAAAAGTATTGTTTGTAAAACAAATTTGAGAGAATGTTGTATTAAGCAGTTACTGCCAATGGACTGGTTTATCCTTAATCTTGAAATATTGACCAAAGAATCTGTACTAGCTAGAGAACTTTTAAGTTTTTGTTGTTAAATTCCTTAAGAAAATTTGCAATCTTTCACTTAGATTTCCTGAAGTCACTGTAGTAACATTCAGAAGGAATTTGTGGCTTCCTGCTTTTGTGGTACATTTATCTGAAGGCTATTCTATTTGATGTCAGATAACATAAATTCAGGCTGCTTCCGAGAATTCAGAATTTAGATATTGTTGAGAGAGAGAGTGGTTGAATTTTAGTTGTGTAAATAGTATTCTAGGTAAGTCAGGGAATCCACTGGATGGTCCCTCTAGCTCTCTATGTTTATATATTTGTCTCTGTTTGTTGTATGTGTTTTTGTGCCCAAACATAAGTGTTCTGTGTGTGAAGTTTGATAAATTTATAGTACATTTACCATATCATCTGCCCTACGAAGTTTTCCAAAAGTTTTAAAATACTAAGAATGCCAGATTCCTGGGATTTTTTTTTTTTTTTGGTGATTTATTGTCAATATAAAAGCCCTTTAATAAAAATAAATAAATACTTGAAGAATATTGGGGCGCCTGGGTGGCTCAGTTGGTTTAGCATCCAAATCTTGGTTTTGGCTCAGGTCATGACTCTGGGTCATGAGTTGAGCCCCATGTTGGGCTCCGCGCTGGGCATGGAGCCTCCTTAGTTTCTCTCCCTCCCTCACCCTCTACCCCTCCACCACACACACACACACACAACCTCTCTAAAAAACAATAATAATAAATAAATATTGGAAGAATACTAAAATGTAGAGTGATAGGAAATGTACTTTAACCCATGTAAATCTCTAATGTATATATTTCAAGATTTTTATTTTATTAGCTGTTTAATTTTGCAAAAATGACATTTTCAGAAATATTATTGAAACTGTAGTGAAATTCCTGAATAAAACCTAATTATCCTCAAGTTCTCAATTTGTTTTGAGCACAAAGACCAGTATAAGAAGCTGGTGAAAGAACAGTTACCACTTCCTGGTTCTTGAAAATGTCATGTTTCCTCATCAAAAATAGTAAACTTCCTTAGGTATACTTAAAGTGTGAATCCTGTAACAAATCATATCAATTCGAAAACAAAGTATAGAGGAAAGAAGTCCAGAATTTTGGGATAATCTAACTGCAACCACATAAAGAGGATATACATAAAAACTTTCACAAAGAACATTCTAAGGCAGCCTTTTGAAAACTTGAGTTGCAACACATTTTTGAGGCATGAATCAATTTAGTGCATCTCTACCACAATTAGAAAGATGTGAAATAAAACACAACCATTCCAAGTACATCACCCATATAGTAAGAGTAAATGTTGTGTGCAATCCTTATTTCAGTTGTGTATATGTGTTCCTGTTCTTGGTTGCCATGGAAAAAATGTGTTTTGTTGTGGAAGCAGTTGAAAAGGGTTCAGAACCACTGATGCAGTTTGTTTGGGTGAGAAACTATGGCTATTATTGGAAAAACATAATAAAGCAAAACAAAAAAATAACACTCCCAAAGATTTTAGTGTACTATTGAGCTGAATCAGAATCATCAACAGCATACCATTCCAGAAGCATTCATCAACCAGCAAAAAGCTTGAGAGAAGCCTATGATCATTTCTCTGTGTGTGTTTGTGTGTGTGTTTTAATCTTTGAACATGTCATCATTGGTTCCTATTTTGCACAAATTTCCTCTTTCTCCACCTTTCTTGCTCCCAGTCGTCATCCACCTCGGTTCTCTTGATCAGCCTCCTTTGTGATTACTGGAATTTACCATGTAGGGAGGTGCCTGGGGACAGATGGAAACAGACTGAGAACAAACTACCTGATACCCTATAAATTTCAGCATTGGGATATTTTGTTTTAAATGATAAGATAATATCTTATTTTCCATCACAAAATCTAAAGAAGAAAATGAGAATGTTAGAGACTGGTTTAATCACTTTTAACACATCTAATATCAGCACTGGTACTGGCTATGCAAAAAATAATAAAATAGAGTCTTTATCCTCATGAAATTAATATATTATAAAGAAGATTATGGAGCAGAAAATGATAGATTATATTTGCATCATGCTTCTTAAGTTTCAAAGCGTTGAATGCTATGTTTGCTCATTTGCTCCTTGGAACAATCTGTGAGGAAAAGCTCCATTGTTATTTCTGAGGTGAGGAAACTGAAACAAGGAACAATTTATTTATGACTGATGGAACTAGCCTAAGAACTTTATAAGTCTTTGAAGAAATACCAGGTCGGAATTCAAGTGTACTGCGAGCACTTGGGGAAAGTTGTGAAATCTGTGCTTTTGAATACAGTCTGTTTTCTGATTTATCTGGGCAAAATCACTTCAGAAGAATTCCTTAGAACATGCCCCAGGTTGTCAAACATTTTTGCAGTCATAAACTGCAATTAATACTACCAAAAACAGAACAAAAAACAAAAAGGCTGTGGGTATAATGTGCAGATCTAATTAATTAACTGGATTTGTAAACACCATATGTGATTTAAAACAAACAAACACCTTAAGAATTGAGTAAGTCACTTTAAGCCTAACTATATTTTTGAGGCTATCTCTAGAAAAATCCAAGGCCCTTAAGAAGTAAATCCACAGTTTGAAATATGTCTCTGGGAATAATTTTCAATCTATAACTTTGCAAAACACTTTTCTTGGATGTGTGTGATTTTTTTCCATTCCTTTTATAGAGATTGTATTAATTTGCTGAATCTTTAATACACAGTGCAAGGCTTTGGCATATAATTAAAACGATGGCTAGAACAAGTCTCTACATAGATAGGCAGTGCAAAAATAAGCAAGGTAGGCAAGGTATATACATGAAACTCACAGGGACTGCCTCCACATCTGTTTGGTCTATCATGGTATTCCCAGTGCCTAGTAGAGTGCCTAACACATAGGAGACACTCATAAATATTTGTTGAACAAACAAAGGGCTTGGGCTTTGATGCTAGATATCCTGAAGATCCCTTCATATTGGATTACTGGACTATGGTATGTCCACTTTTATATCAGACTCTGAGTGTCCCAATTGTTATTTTCTTTCCCTGCTGGGTGGACTTCTCCATGATAAAAGGCTACCTGCTGGGCTGGCTAGAGTCCCTGCCTTCTCTGTGTGGGTCTGACTCTCATTTCAGTAGCAAATGAGGAATACTCTCATTTTCTCTCCTTCCTCCTTGGTGGTGGTATCAACACCAAACCCTTAAAAAAGATAAAATTAAACTATTAAGTGAATAGGCAAAGCAAATAAGGGAGGCACTTGGTCACCCAGTAGAGTTCTGATATATTCTGAAGGGGTATGAAGAAACATGCAAACTTGCTGGTTTTCAGTATTTTTCTTGTGATCCTTATTCTCATCTGGTACAGATTCTTATCTTTATCATTATCCCTTTCCTTATGGAAAAAATAGATACGTATATGTCCAAGCATAGGCATGAGTGTCTGTATTTGTCACTTTATATGTTCTTGCAGTTATTATTCATTCACTGTACCAATGCATGCTCACCGATAAAGTATAAGTTTCCATTTTTATTTTGAAAGCCCATGGTGAGCGTCACTTTTAAAGGTGAGAGCCTGGAATATCTGTAAAGAGAAACATGCACTTAGTTTACTAAGGAAAGAGGTCTAGAAGAGAGAATATGCTCTTGGAGTGATGAGCAGTGAAGTGGGAGCTGAGAAATGTCTTACAACTACTTAGTGTTGAATCAGTATGTGGTACACATGAAACTAATGTAACATTGTGTGTCAGCTCTACTCAAAAAAAAAAAAAAAAATACTCCTTAGGAGCCCATATTCTAAGGAGCACTCTTAAATTGCAAGTGCAAATTGCAAATGACTTCTGAAGGAGTTGGGTTTAGTCTTTGGCGCACCCTGGAGTAAATTGCTTTAAGCAGATAACTAGGTCAGCACCTCACAAGATCAACAGTCCTGAAGAAATGAAGATTCTGCTTAGGGCCTTAGGGGAAGGATGAGTAGCCTGCAGTAGTTTTAAAGACTAGAACTCTGTTAAGGCACCAAGTGTCTCCAACTTGAGCTAGGCATCCAGGATGTAATGAGATTATATCAGAAAAAGGAGTTTCAGGTCTGACAAAAGCAAATGTTTGTGGCCTTGAATTTTGGCCCGAGGCCCCAGTAACCATAAGAACGGTACCTGGCTTGATATGATTGCAAGATTAGTGTCAAAAACTAGTAAACACCCACTTCCTGCCATTTAGACCAGGTGTTTCGGTTTGGTTTGGGTTTTGTTTTTAGTCTGGAATATCATGTCCAACTGCTCTGTTTCCATTCATTTTCTGCTCCCATACTTTTGAGAGAAAGATAGGAACAAAGAAGTAAAAAAGGAAAAAAAGAAAAGCGCACAACCACTGCATTAGCAACATATTCACCTTCTCCCTCGCATTATTATTAGACTACTATAATTAAAAAAGTGGCCACATTATTGCCATGTAGTTGATTCTTGTCCTAATTTCATTCAATTCTCAGAAATTGAATTCTAGTAGGTCTGCACTATAGCCTAGAAACCTGAATTGTTAACACTGCCCCCTTCTCAGTTCTGATTACAGATGGTAGGTCAGGCTACAACAGTTCTGGGTGGGAGCCCCTGAAATTCCTAACTTCTGTTCGATAGTTCACTTCTCGAAGGCCTCTGGTAAAATAGAAAATGAGCTGGATAAGACAATCTGAACATCTGCCTTCTTGTCCTGGTTCTGTCACTGATTGGCCAGTGTGACCTTGTGTAAGTCCTTTCGAGTCCGGAAGCCTGTGGAAACCATCCTCTGTCATTTTACGTAACAACCCCCGCTCTGAGTACATGACAGGGTTTATGGGGGGGTCACACAAAACAATTGGGGCTTTGTCAAGCATTGCCACAATTTAAGATAATATTTCTGGTCATCCATAAATTTTTCTAAGCCTTCTTAAGATGCATTTACACGTTCGGCATACTTTCACTACCCATTATATTAAAAAGTTTCTTCGTTTTGTTTTTTTTCCTTTGGGGGGGGCATTTGTTTTAATTTGTCCTACTGCTTATTTGAAGCATCTGCTATTCTCTTTTCCTGATTCATTTCTTCAAAGTGACGCTGATCCCTGATTAAGCTGCAACAGGTGTGTCTCTGCCTACAGCAACAGGTCCTAGTTATTATCAGAAAGACTTTCGGTGCCTGTTGATGTCTCGATAGTGAAGGAGAAGAAAGAGCTCACTGCTGTAAAGCAAGTGGTTTAGGAACGGCTTGTAACAGTTTGATATCTTTTTTTTTTTTTTTAAGTCATTTTCTTCTGATCCTTAGAGGTACTGGTTGGTCTTTTTTTTTTTTTTTTTAATTTTTATTTATTTATTCATGAGAGACAGAGAGAGAGAGGCAGAGGGAGAAGCAGGCTCCCTGCGGAGCCAGGAGCGGGACGTCTGGCTCGATCCCAGGACCCTGGGATCATGACCTGAGCCGAAGGCAGACGCTTAACCATCTGAGCCACCCAGGCGCCCGTAACAGTTTGATATCTTATATCATCCATTTTGACACTTAAAAAATTCCATCGTTTTTTCAGTTATTTCTTCTTCCGTGCAATCTTTCCTGGGAATTTTTGTTTCACACATCATGACTAGTCTCTAAGAGCCATCAGTTACTGAGCTTTTATTCTGCGACAATCACTCTGCTAAGGGGTGTACTACATTATAGTATTTACTCCTTTCTAGCAACTCCAAGAGGCGGGTCTTATTATTATCTCCATGTGACATATGTAACTGGGGAAAAGCAAAACAGAATCTCTCCTAGATCCCATCCATCTCCATATAACAGGGTCCACTAACTCCCTATAGTCGTCTCCCCTCCAACGTACTTCTCTCACCAAATCTGAGAATTTTTATTAGTGTGGTGGTATCCCTGATAGATTTTAATTTACATATTTAGCATAGTATCCCTGATAGATTTTAATTTACATAGGTTGCAGTATGCATTTTATTCTAGCCCACAATACCTCCTATGTATTCTTAGCAGGTTTAAAAGAGAATCAGTATCAGCTTGCTGGTGCTGCCATAGCAAAATACTAGAGACTGGATGGCTTGAGTAACAGAAGTTTATTTTCTCGCAGTTCTGAACACCGGAAGTCCCAGATCAAGGTGCTGGCAAATTTCGTTTGTGATGAAGACTCTCTTCCTGGTTGTAGGCAGCTATCTGCTCAATGTGTCCTCAAATGGCCTTCTCCCTTCCTCTTTCTAAGGACACCAGTTCTAATAGATCAGGGCCTCACCTTCTGACTTCTTTCAACCAAATTACCTCCATAAAGGCTATAGCTCCAGATCAGTCACATTGGGGTTTGGAGCCTCAGCATATGAATTTTAGGGGGATACAACTGAAGTTCATTTTTTAGCTTATTAACTCTAAATTTTATGCACATCATTGAATGCTTCCTGCAATTGTCAGCCTTCACAGGGGTTTGTGATATAAAGTAGCATCTTAGTTATTTTAATTTTGCCAACCAATAAGTGCATCTAAGTATATTAATTAATATAAAATCAATCTTTATATAAAATAGTCCAAGAAGTTTTCCACAAATGTAGGAGGTCTTTTTAAATGATGATAGTAATATGTAGTCTTACATTTCTAGGATATTTTCAGCATTAAGATCCAAAGGAAAAGCAGTAGGAGTTAAGTGGGGAAAGAGTCAGTTGACACTATAATAATGTAGGTTTAATAATCCCTCTTTTCTAAGGACAGTCTCAGTGGATTTTCATGCACAGTGGTTTAATTGGTCTGACAAAGATCCAGTGGGTCTGAGTTCTCATGGCATATGGAAACTGCCAAAATGTACTGAAGCTGGTACCATACTCTGAGTGACTCTTCACCAACTATTGATATATATGCATTCAATACACTGCATCATTACACGAATCCACGGACACATTGAGGATTTTTTTTTACTGTGCCTTTTTATTTGCTTCATAAGGTTAAAAATTCATGTGATAAAATATGTAATGAGCAGCCTAGGAACTATATATATGTCCAGTGGGATGTAGGAAGTGGTGATTTTGTTAGGGTAATACAGAGTAAACTCATCAAAAGTCAGGAAGAGGAACTCCTTCTTTTCTGCCCTTTGGTCAGAATTTCTAGGCAATGGACCATGACAGCTGAATAGACTTTTTCTAAGAATTACCTTTCTAAGCTTCTAGAGCTAATTTTACATTTGACCTCCTATATTAAAAATGGCAGATTAATCAGTTCTTTTTTTTTCAAGGAAATGACAATAATCGTGGCATCAACTTAAAGGGTTTTTTTTTTTTTTTTTAATTGCATCTGAATCTGCTTTTCGTTGCATTTAACTGTTGAACACAAGGATCGATTTTAGATACAGATGGCATGTCTATACGGCATTAGGAACAAAAGATGGTAATACCTATTTTTTCCAAACCAGTGCACATTCTATTAGGTCAGGAACATTTAATTTACTTTATTACTAAAACTTCTTGCCTTTTTCTCTAATGTTTTACCTTTAATAAGAAACTAGTGTCTGTGCGTGTACATGTATGTATAATATGTATATGCATTTATATATGTACAGACACAGAGGTAATACAGTTACCATTTCAGAGCAAACAATGAATGAGTGATTATTGTATGCCAATTATGTAATTGTGGGCAAAGCATTGTTCTAAACACTAGAGAAGCAACAACAGTGAAGACAGATAACAATCTCTCCCCATTGAAATTCCATTTCAGCGGGGTAATACATAAATAATAATAGCTAAACTTATATTACATGCCATATCCTATGCACTGGTCAACATATTTTACTTATATTAACTCATTAAATAGGTACAACTACCCTGTGAAATAGAGCTAATTATCATTAGTTTGTAGATGTGGCAAGTGACGCACAGCAGGGTTGAGTAATTGCTCATGATCAACACAATTTGTAAAGTGGCCGAGCAGAGGGTCAAATACAGGGGCCACACCCTCAACCACTGTGTATATGCGAAGTGGACAGAACATGTCTAATTTATAGTCAACTAGTTCTAGGAGAATGAAATTGGATTCACGTATTTCTCTTAAAGGCTTCAGTGATGTTTCAACCGTCCTATCTTAATATCTTTTATACTCTGTTCTTGAAATTAGGGCACTCAGTCCAATTTTTTTTAATAGTACCATCGTAAACCTTAATCAAAGTTAAAATCAAAAGATGGGAAGGTAGATTTTAGACTAGTAGGCACTTCCTCCTTCTACCCACTCTCTGCTCTTGGGAACACCTCATTAATATGTTTTCCTTTTTTGTCATTTACCTTAGTATTCTTTACTTCACTCAGTATTCACATAGTCTGTTATGTATATTATTAATACAAGTAAGAAACATAAATTCATTATTTTTATAAATTGCCATTTTATTTAGGATAGGAAATGCCTTTTTATAGAGAATAAAAGTTTACCTAGAAGATTTTTAAAACATACATTTTATTTACCTTTTACCAGAAAGAAAATACATGTTTTTCTTTTTGTTTTCTGGTTTTTGGTTTCTAAATATTCACAACATTTGAAAGAAAGCAAAGTAATAGTGAATTCCTTATAAAATTTTTTTTTGTAATTTATTCTGGTTTTCCTCAAATTAGTTGCTCATTATTAAACATTCAATTAAAATGTGACCTGTATCATGTCATAGTTTTCCTCTTAAAATATAATATTATTCTATTTCTTTATGAGACATGTTTTCAGTCCCCTAAAATGTGAATGAGTACAACCAAAGCCCATTTGAAATACATTCCTTATAAAAATAATGATTTACTAATTTTTTGCTATGACAGCATTTTCTTAATGTGTTGATGACACTTTTTATTATACAATGTTTATTCAACTGAATAAATGTCTCTGAACATGTACCTTTGTAATATAACTCTGGGTTCTGTTATGTAGTAATTTTGTATCTTATGCTCTGAAATGATCTTTGTATACTACTGGAATGATTTAAACTTTTTAAGCTTTAAAACTATTGAATCAAATTGTTGAGGTGGTTGTTTCCACCCTCCACTTAAAAATTTGTAGAATTTTGTTTCATTAATAATAGGTATTCAAAATATTGCCAGCATTGCAGTTATTTCCAACTAATGGAAAGAAAGTAGGATAAAATGGTAAGGAATCCACCTCCTCTCCTCCGGGCCTTACTTGAATTCTTACGGAACCCAACAGACCACCTCTTTAACATTCTCTTAAAAGTTTCACTCCCGTTTGGAAACAACCATCTTAAAGCCAAACTACTCTGGAAATTAGTCATTGTTTATTATTGGCTTACTAAATGCAGGCATCTTTAATACATTCTAAAATGACTACATCAGTACAGTATAAGTAAAGTAGATACCGTTTGGTTTGAGCTGGAAAGCTGTTTCAGATTTAGCGTCTGAATATGGGCAATCAGTTATGAAATCTGTAAACATCAATGTAGATATTGGTACACTTTCAGGGAGGGAAAACAGAAGGAAAAAAAGTGTTTTGCATAACCACATTACAAGAACCTAGTGAAATTCTGCGTATATTATTATCACTCTAAAAAGTGATTCCTGGATACACCTTGTGAGTTGTGTTGTTTTTTCTATTCACATAGGTAAGTGGGGATTGTGTTGAATATTCAGTAATAAATAGCATGAATACCTACTTTAAACAGTAAGCAAGTAATAATAATGCGTGCTTATGTATCCTTGAGAATTCGCTGCTATGAATTTTGAACTTTTTGATTTTTTTTTTTTTTTTTTTTTTTGTAAAACAAGACAGTTGTTGCTACAGCACGAGGCAGGGACTCCTAATGGCAAAGAAACATTTATAATCATGTAACTGCTCTGTTTAAGCCTGAGAAGTTGTTTAATGAAGACCTTTGTTTTCCTGTATGTTTATGCTTTTAAATATTACATATAATATTGTTTGCTAATCATTAGAGGATGTGACATCCTTAAGGGACGTAAAGTGTCCCCACTGTGTCACATTACAGTTGACAGTGGATGTGCAATATGAAGGAAGAACAGATATGGCTTATAAAATAAATTCACTCGTACATAGTACTTTTATCATCTGTATAAATATGTCTGTCTGCCTTTCTCTTCTCTACATCAGCAATGCTCAGTTCTACATTTCAGACCACAGAGCCTCCATGCAAAGAAAAGGACAGTGATTTGTGTGAAGCCTACACAAAGGAAATCCAGCCACATTTCTAGTCCTCAATTATTGTGTCCTGCATGCTTGTGCAACTTACCTTGTGTTCACAGTTGACCTGTGTGGTGCTTTTTGGATTTGTAGCATTAGTAAGAGCGCTGCCATTTGAGTTGTGAATTTAGTTTTGCTTTTGTTAAGCGTCAGAAAGAAAGAAACTATTCATCACATTCTGCTTCCTATAAAGAGATGTTGAAATGCAGAAAGATCCTCACATCTAAAAGCATGCCTTACCATACAATATGCCTCTGCATTAGTAGCTACAATCTGGCTGAGAGGCAGATGCAGGTTTTATAAGATTTATTTTGGTCTTAATCTCTGAAGTGGAGTAGATCACTCAACTTTTCTTTATCTCATGTTTCTAACTTATTTGTCTCTTCATGGGAAAGGTAAGAAGCTGTAAAAATCAAACAGTGAATCATTGGCTATTGGATGAATGTAATTTTTATTACATATTATGGTAAACAATCTTTGGGGAGGATGGAGGGAGATTAAGCAAAAATGAAGTGATGGTGCTAAAAACTGCAGCCAACATATTTTCTTAGAAGAATTAGTGTTGTTGTTTTTTTTAAGAGTATCTTCTTATCAAATATAAGCGTTATGTTGTCATTTTATTCCTAGCACTCATCTGCAAGAGAATTGAAGACATATTATTTTATCACTTTTAGTAAAAGCAAAAAATGTCTTATTGAAGACAGGAAAAGAAACATACTTCAGAACTGGAGAGGAAAGTCTCAAGTTACAAAAAGAAAAATAAAAGGAGGGTTTTGTTCAAGGGGCCAAAAAATTATTTGGCTGATATTTTTTTTTTTTTTCTCATTTAAGCTGGTTTCTTACTGGGGCTGTTTTTTTGAATAGTTGAAAAAAAATGGGTGGGGGGGAAGTTTTTCATCAAAGGCAAAAGATAGTAAAAAATAAAAGTACTAAGGGAATACAGATAGGAAGTTGTATCTTTTCTGTACTTTCATGATTGCCTACATTGCCCCCCTAAACTTATAATTGAAAAGCTCTGAAAAAAATTTCAAGCTTTGAGGAAAGTGCTAGAGGGTAAAAGATAACATTCTGTGATCCTTCAACCCTCCATTCTCTCAATCTCTCTCTTTCACACACACACAGGAGTGCACGTTTGCATACCCTCACAAAGTCAAACTATTTTGTTTTTAAATTAGTCACACATTTATCTTTGCAAACTAATAATAATAATCAGTTCAGTGAGCATGAAATTTTGGAGGCATACTGGCATTTTTGAAAGCTGCTTTTAGAAAACTTATTAACCATCTCACTAGGTTTCAAGTTGTGGAGGGAGATTGCTAGAATAATGATAGTGAAGCGGACATTCTGCGTTCGACAGTCTCCTAGAAGACACTGGACTATAGGCAATCCTTGTCTCCCTCGATCCTTCAGGATCCTCTACAGCAGAGTCAGTTTAAGATATCTGAGGTGTTGCTCTTTTCTTTCCGCAGTGGCATCCTGTAAGCTTTTACACTTGCTCTATCTTCATTTTTCCCGCCAAGCAGGCTGAGTTTTCTCACTGTCTCAGAGGAAGTCAGATGTCAGTGAGTACCAAGCGGAGAAGTGATAAGAATATTTTAAACACTGAATTTTTTTTTTTTTTAATTTTTGTATCTCAGTCACACTGAGAAAGCTACAAAGGACTAACAAATTTGGGATTTCCAATATGCCTTGATGGCGTAACTACAAATTATTAAAAGCAAAGGTAGAACTCAAAGTTTGCCTAAGATGTGTTCCTACCAACCTATATGATCCTGAATCAGGAAAGACCTTAAGTAAGACAACTGGAGGTTACGTGTCCAAATGAGTCTTCTTCATTCATTTATTTAATGCCCGATTATTGATGTCCCATTGTATTTGGAATGTAAGGCAGAGGCTCAGAGTCTTGTGGAGAAGACAGACTGGCAAAGGAATAATTATACTGTAGTATGGTTAAGGGTTATGAGAGGAGCTATACGTACCCTGGGAAGGATTTAGTGATTCCTAGGGAGGCTGGCAATTGACAATTACCACACAAGGAAGTTATAATGTGGCTTTAATTTATTTCTTCTGTATCAGTCTTGCAACCTTGGCCATAGGGCATTAACTATTCTCATTGGATCGGAATTGGAATGTATTTTCTCCACACCCCATCCTCCTTTACATTTCAACAGGTTTTTGCTTTTTATGCATCTCTAATGGATTTTTTTCTTTGACTGTTAAAATTAGAACCACTTAATGAGCAATTCAGTTAGCCTCACTGCTTTTTAGCCATTCTGTGATTTTGACCAAAAACTGAACTTATTCACTATAACTGTTCACTCTGAATCCTTCACACTTGGCTCTGAATGACTTTTAGTAATTTGCTGATGTCAAATCACCTTCAAATGGGAACTATTACTATCATTGAAGAGATTGAAAGAAAAGAGACACAGGCTGCCAGGCGATTTCCAAGAGGAGTTATATAGATGCTTTTAATCACAGCAACATTACTGGAATATTTACACCCTCTCCAGGCAACTTTGAAAAATACAGCAACTCATCTGAGTCATAAGTTATATTTTCCTAAAAATAGTCATGTAAGCTTGTATTTTTATATCTTGTATTTGTTTTATGCATTGATTATCAAAAGTGTTATAGCCCTGGGGTTTCCCAAGAAAAATCATAATGATTTTTTTTTTTTTTTTACAATTTCTAATTATTTTTAGGTCCTTTTCATTTCTTCTAGTGCTCTCCTTCTCCCCTGAGCACCTATCATGTCTTCTGTTAACACTGGTACTTGTTATCAGCTGGCTTTCAGATGGTCCTGTGTAAGTGACTGGTCGATGACAGCTTTTAAGATGTTTCCTCTCCAAGTTATATTTCTATTCTGGAGGATTCTGGATGAACAAAAAGCCTGATGTGAGACTTTCTCATGAAAGGATTCATATGAGACACTATCCAGAACACAGAGGAAAACATTTGGAAACAAAACAACCCTGGTTGAATTTTCTCCTATCATTCTTGATCCCTTGATCTCTTAAAGATGTCACTTCACAACAGACCTCTGGTTTTGTGTCCAGGTAGCGGTAAGGTATCCCTTGTTTAGTCCAATGCCACTAGATCACTCAGGGTCGAATTACTCCATATATACTCCATATATACACACACACGTACATGTATGTACATATATGTACTGAGTTCACATAAATATAAATATGAACATAAACATAAATATATGCACATACACAATTTTTTCCTCTAAAGAAATAATAGTCTCTTTTAAAATCCTAGGGTAAATTTTGGTCTGCAAGCACCACACCTCCAGGAGGTAACAGAGACTGATAACCCTAACTTAGATGATAATTTGAAAATTCTAAGTTATATTTCTATCATTTCTAAATAGTATTGAAAAAAGCCGCAGCAGGACCACATTTGTAAAATGTCCTTGTCCAGCCTCATGGTAAAAGACCCAAAAAGGAGGTTACTTATTGGAAGAACAGCCAGATTGATTTTTTGGGGAATTAGCTTCAGTTGTGAAGCCTGCAGTTTGAAAGGAGAACAGAGGCGTAGATCTTCCGGAATGGGCAACATAGTACTGTTAGCTTTGGTTGTAATCCTTCTTCTAATGTTTTGGCATCTCTGTTCCGTAGGCTTTTAGAATTCTATAGTACCCACTTTTCCAGTCTCCTGAGGCCTTATTTTCAGTAACTGTTCCTAAAATCTACCTCATTTACTTTCTACAAAAACGTGCAGAATCTCTGTATAATTCCCTCAAGGTAATGGTTGAAATGTTCTATTAAGAGTACATTTACATTGGTGGATATTTCTGGTTTAATAAGTTAATAATAGCAACTATTTGTAGGAATTGGAAGTTGACTTGCAAAAACATTCCAGCTAACAATGGCTATTTCAACTATGTAAGTCTGGCTGAAGGAAGAGAAGCATTTGTTTCTTTTATTTTTCTTTCCTTCCTTCCTTCTTTTTTTCCTCTTCTTTTCTTTGTTTTCCAAGATTTTAATTGGGTAGAGTCTAGTAAGCCATACATAGATGTTTGTTGCAGCAGACTTTTGAGGATTTAATAATCTAGGTTATTTTTATCACTTAGGTCATTTGTACCATAAGTACCATGGTGGATTCTTTCATGAATCATAATAGAGCAGTATAATTAATCATTTGAACAAGATATATGATGTGCCTTAATACTTTAAGTATTTCAATGCATTTTTGAGTTTTTCTCCATTATGGCAAACTATATTATGGTTTTTAAAAAGGTGTTGGCTAAAACCTTCTTTGTAAAGATAAAATATTTCAATATGCTTTATATAGTTAACTTCAAACTGTGTCTAAGAAAACAGAGGCATTGTGATACTATTTAACCAGGAAACTTTATGTCCTCTGGGATATTGGCTGATGCATCTAACCATAATTTTCCAGGTGTCTTTCCAGTCTTTACTTTAGTGTAACATTAGTTTCCTACTGCCCTTGTAAGAAATTATTGTGAACATGGTGGCTTAAGCAACAAATATTTATTTATTAGGGTTCTGATTGTCAGAAGGCTAAAGTGGGTCTCATTAGGCTATAATCAATGTGTTGGCAGGGCTCTGCTTCTTTTTTTGGAAGGTGGAGGGAGAAGCCATTTTCTTGTATTTTTTCCAGCTTCCAGAGGCTGCCTGCATTCTTTGGCTCTTGACCATCTTCCATCTTCATAGCCAGCAATAAACAGCTGGTAGTCATTTTCATGTCCATACAATTCTGACTCTCTGCTGCCTTTCTTATGTATTTAAGGACACTGTGATTGCATTGGGCTACTTGGATAATCCAGGAAAATCTCCTTATTTTAAGGTCAGTTGATTAAAACTTTAATTCCACTTACAATTTTAATTCTCTTTTGCCATGTAAGGTAACATATTCATATATTCACAGGGTGACATCTTCGCGGCTGGGGGAGGAGGAAGGGGCACTATTCTGCAGGTCTGATAGGCAAACATTCCAAAAATTTGATAACCACATTTTACAAACCACAAAATATTATTTGGGCAGTCTCTAGTTTGACTTTTTTTTTCTTGTGTAATCTCAACATTTTAATTTATTACCTAATAGATATTTCATTGTTACTTCTACTATATCTTAATTTTCTCTCAAAATAATTTATCTATATTTGAAAAATATTTATAATAGAAAAAGCTGAAATGATCAGTTTTCTTGTTTCTGTAAGATGAAAAGCTTACTTCCACAAGAAGAGCCATCAAATTTTTGAGACGTGACCAGAAATATGATTGGCAATTTCGTGATTTCACTCTTACCTTTAATAGGACCATAAGACTGGAGCAACTTTTCAAACTGTTTCTTTACTCAACATATTATGTCTATTATGTACAAATAATATGATTGTTGATAGATAGGGTCTGACTCACTCAACCAGAGGCAGTGAAGGTGGGGAGACTAGTCTTGAGGTGGAGTAGATCTGATTCCTCTTTGGACATCCATATCCTAGTAATTGGAAGATACCAATGTCTGCTTTGTAAGGGTGTTGTGGGGGTTAAATGAGATGATGGATACACAGATACTGGTACATTTAGGAACTCAACAAAAGATAGTGACTTTACTCTCTAGGATTTGGCTTGATGGTGATGCCATTGGAGTGACAACATGACAGCAGGGGTAACTTGAGGGCAGGAGAATGTAATTATATCTGGCACTGGTCATAATTACTCTCTCTCTAACTACCCTGGCTTATGATCTGTTGGACTGCAGAGCCCATACTATGACTGGACTAGTAGTTATCGACTCAAGAAATGACATGTTTTGACTTTATTTTCTTTGGGGATAGTGAATTCAAGATAGTGTTCCCCTCAAAAAAAAAAAAAAAAAGAAAAGAAAAAGAAATGTTGACTCTGGAGAAAAGATTTGGTCTTACCAATTCTCATCAATCAATGCTCCCCGAGATCCTAATGGAGACATTACCTGTTCCTTTTCTGATGTGTGAACTTCTCACAGCACACATGTTAACATCGCTTAGTTTCTTAAAGTCCAGTAGCAGTTTTTGTCTTTTTGTCTGAATGAGCAAATTTCAGTGGGTCCAGGTTTTCTACAACAACTGTGGTAGCGGGCAGAGGAGAGGAAAGATAGAAGCAGTCTCTGAAACTCTGAAATGCATTAAACATCTTTCTTGATTTAACATAAAATGATCAAATACATGAGCATGCCTGGAGTTATTCTATTTTTCTATTGTAATCCTTGTGGGCATTTTTGTAGAAGATGTTCAGAATACATTATCTTTGAAGAAGATTCCAATTGTCAATACAACATGACTGCAACATTATTCTTCTTAGAGGAAGAAAAAGAGATAATAGATGACGAACTATATGACTCACATTTAACATAATGCCCAGAGAACTCCATTATGACTTTTGCATTTCATATGAAACTTAATGGCCCTGGTGATGTCTGGAATTTAGGCAAATAGCAATATAAGGAAGTTTAGTTCAAAGCCGGTATGGAACAAGATTATGACTTGGATATAAGAAATTCTTTACATACTATTATTGCTCTATAGGATTTTTAGGCATAGGTTTATTAGTTACTGTATCTTTGGGTTTCATGTTCTCATTGGTAAAAATAGCATCCTTTTTTTATAAAGATTATTTTAGAGAGAGTGTGTGTGTGTGATTGGGGGAGGGGCACAGTGAGAGGGAGAGAGAGAATCTCAAGCAGACTCCGTGCTAAGCACAGAGCCCAACACAGCTCCATCTCAGGACTGTGAAATCATGACCTGAGCCGAAACCAAGAGTCAGATGCTCAACGGACTGCACCACTCAGGCGCCCCTAAAAATAAGCATTCTAATAATATTTATAGAGTCATGGAGCTCAAGTGATATTAAATAGGTGAAAGTAATCTATAAATTATAAATTGCTATAAAAGGTTATTTATATCTACTGGGTTGATGCTGGGGATGCCACTAGACATCCTATGGGGCACAGGATTGCTTCTCATGGCTTTGAAATATGGTGCTCAAAACGTCAGTAATGCCAAGGTAGAGAGCTCCTGCCCATAGCCACTTTGTTGCACCCGTAGGCTGACGGGGACAGGGAGAGAGAGTGGAATGGAATATGAAAGGAGAAGGATTTGGAGAGTGCTACCCAAAATGGGTCTCTAGGCTGGGAGAATAAATACTCTGACTTCTTTCTGCTCTTCTTTAGTCTGGGCCAGGAATTCCCATTGGCCAAACCTAGCTATAAACCAGAGAAAAATGTATCCTGTGAATGTGAGTTATATTGCTCAACTTCCTAGGTATAGAACATGATCATAATGAATAAGGACAAGATTGGACAGAACAGGTGTGTGGGGAAGGAGCAAAAAAATAGAAAATATTTAACCCCAATCATAAATTGCTGTCTCAAATTAGTATTCACATCTGTGAGTCCATGAGGAAATGATGTCTGTGAATAGGTTCATCTGTATGCATAGGGACAAGTCAACCATGTGTATAAATTGGGAGAGAAGGAAAATTCAGAAATACATCTGCAATTTCTTCCCCAGAGATATTGTTTGTTCACTATATTAAAACATAGTAAGCATCTGTTTTTGCCTTTTTCTACAATATGCCTTTATCTATTTCTGTCCATTCATGCATTTACCAAGTTACTGAGAGTGTGCTGGCTGCATGCCAGGTATTGGTCCAAATACAGAAGATACAACAAATGGATATGAAATGGTGCTCACTCCGGGAGCAGCTTTGGATGTAGCAGAAGAGACAGCCATGCAAACAAATGGCTGCAACACTTGGGACATTTATGTATAAAGTAGCATGGGAGAGAAGGGGGATACTAATGTTTCCTGGGATGTAGAAAGGCCTTGCAGAGTAAGTGACCTTGACAGAGTCTTCAGGGCTAAGAAGGTGCTTTCTGGACAAGAAAACCAGAAGAGTGAGTACAAGAATTAGAGGTGTCCTTTATGATGGAGTGGAAACAGTGGGCAATAAAATAAGGTGGAGTTTCTATTTCTAAGGACTTCATGGGCCCTGCTAAGATATTGGAGCTGTAACTTCAAAGTAGTCGAGAATTATTGGATATACATGGGTAATACTCATGCAAACTGACTTAATTAAAAAAATTCCAACTTCTATACCCTTGTGTGATACAAGCCATTCAGAATTTTGTCTTTAAATTAAATTCTTTTAAAATAATATCCTAAAATTGATGCTGTACAGATTCAATTACTTCTGAGTAAGCTTAATTTAGTGGAGATTTTACTGAGGCATTTTGATGTTCAAAAGTGATAGCACTTAACAAATGTCCTTTGCTGGACCATTCTGATTAGAGTGTTAGAGGATCAAAGATCTCAGAAATATATTGAGGATAAGAGTCCCTCTTCTGTTTCTCAACTATTAACATCCCTTCAATCCTCACACACACACACTGGGAAATATTTCTTATGTCATTGTCTTTTAGAAATTTGTGATATAATCATAGTGGGGGGACAGATTTAAAGAAAGTTTGTAAGCTATAGAATTGGAACCCTAGTTTTATATAATCTGGATGCTCCTAAATTTGATGGTATTTACATATGAATATATATCTATTTTGTTTGGTTTATGTAAAATGATTAATCATTGAGTCCCCCACAGAGCTAAGCACCCTGCTTTGTTGGTGCCAAATAATGTTTTTGCCTGGGGTGCCTGGGTGGCTCAATGGGATAAACATTGGACTCTTGATTTTAGCTAAGGTCATGATCTTGGGGTCGTGCTCTGCACTCAGCACAGAGTCTGCTTAAGATTTTCTCTCTCTCTCCCTCTCCCTTTTCCCCTCTCCCCACATGTGCACACGTGCACTCTCTCTCTTATAAATAAATAAAATCTTTAAAAAAATAATGAAAAACAAACTGAGGATTCTAGAGGGGAGGGGGGTGGGAGGTTGGGTTAGCCTGGTGATGGGTATTAAAGAGGGCACATTCTGCATGGAGCACTGGGTGTTACGCACAAACAATGAATCATGGAACACTTCATCTAAAACTAATGATGTAATGTATGGTGATTAACATAACAATAAAAAATTAAAAAATACTGTTTTGAATTGACATTATAGACTTCACTTTCAGCTAGACAATTAGATTTTGAAGGAGCTTCCATTTAGAAAGTGTCTTCAGATAGCAAGATACATTTTCCCCCCACAGGATACGTACTTGTATATCTCTCATTTATCCAAGCAAATATGGAGGGGGACAAATGTAGGAATATATTTTTGTCATGTTGTTTTCTTCCTTCCCACTACTTTCTTTCTTTCTTTCTTTCTTTCTTTCTTTCTTTCTTTCTTTCTTTCTTTCTTTCTTTCTTTCTTTCTTTCTCTCTTTCTCTCTTCCTTTCTTTCTTTCTTTTCTTTCTTCTTTCTTCTTATTTTAAATATTTGGGGGAAGTGAGAACACAGAGGGAGAGGTAGATTCCCCACTGAGCAGGGAGCCTGATGTGGGACTTGATCCCAGGACCCTGAGATCATGACCTGAGCCGAAGGCAGACACTCAACTGACTGAGCCACCCAGACACTCCCCAGTACCATTTTTAGAATGCAATTTTTCACTGTTTTAAAATAGTAAACCTGTGGCCATAGGGGTTTTTGAGGGTAGAATATGGTTTGTTCTGTAGTTTATGTTAGAGAGGAAACTGAAATAAATAACATGATTGTCTTTGAAGACGAAGAGGATGTTCAGGTAGTTCCTACTCATTCACTCTCCTCCAGCTACCTTCTTCTTTTTTTTTTTTTTTCAGAATACTGTCTTTATTTTCTTTTAAATTTTTTTATTTTTAATTGTTATGTTAATCACCATACATTACATCATTAGTTTTAGATGTAGTGTTCCATGACTCATTGTTTGTGCATAACACCCAGTGCTCCATGCAGAACGTGCCCTCCTCAATACCCATCACCAGGTTAACCCATCCTCCCACTCTCCTCCCCTCTAGAACCCTCAGTGTGTTTTTCAGAGTCCATCGTCTCTCATGGTTCGTCTACCCCTCCGATTTCCCCCACTTCATTCTTCCCCTCCCGCTACCTTCTTCTTCTTTTTTTTTTCTTAACATATATTGCATTATTTGTTTCAGAGGTACAGATCTGAGATTCAACAGTCTTGCACAATTCACAGCGCTTACCAGAGCACATACCCTCCCCAGTGTCTATCACCCAGTCACCCCATCCCTCCCACCCCACCCCCCACTCCAGCAACCCTCCAGCTACCTTCTTTACCTTGTTTTCGGTATTGGTTGGCTTTCTTGGCCTGAAAGAGCAGGGCTATCGATTTTTTCAACACATCAAACTAAGAGTTGACTCAGCCTGGAGTGAGGGCATAGCAGCAACTATCTGCTTTCTCCTCTTCAGTTTGGGACCTGAAACTTGAAAAAAAAAATCATTATAATTGAGTAGTTAGCCTCAATATGTCCTCTTCTCAAAATAATAAATGTTCAAGACTATCTTTTGACCTGAAAGTGAGGAATGTTAAAAATGCAAATAAATATTAGAAGATGTGGACTCCTTCTTTGCTCTTGACACTTTTTGCAAACCTTCCTTAGTTGTCCTCCAGTGAAGGTCAGAATCTTGGCGATTCCTGGTGACTGCAGAACTTTGACCCACATTCTTCTAAAACTTGTCTCTTGTTTTCGTCTTTGGGGGTGAAAACACCTGGAAATGAGTGGGACAAATTTTGTGAATAAAGATATTTGGCCCCACATACCCTGTTGATATTTAAATAAATGATAATTTATTCTTCAAAGGGTAAGTCAATGACGTATTCCTGTTAAGTCAGTTAAAAATATTAGGGCTTCAGAATGGGAGCATTTGAACTTGGTGTCATGGATTTTGGGAAGTTCTGAAAGGAATAAGAAGTGTTTAGATTCCAGGAATCTTGATTAAAATATATTAATGAAAGTGGAAGACTTCTCACCTGGCTGGTATGGAAGATAAAACACCATAAATGTCAGCATCATGCCTGCGTGACTCTTTAAGTCATTATAAACAATAATGGGCACTATAAAAGACAAGGTCAGAGCGTTTCTTGTAACTCTTCCATACAGATTCTTTTTATTTCTGGTACATATCTCATTTCCTTTCAAGTGTCTTTAACTGTAAAGAGAGAGATAACCTTTATAACTCTTTCTTTTATTGATAAGGCAACAGAAGGAAAGTCCCTCAGTTTATATGCAGTTGCTGTAATCTGTGAACAGCATTATTTTCCCGAGCGGTAGTATGGTTACGTGAGCGAGAATCGTGTAAGAAGCATGTTTTCACATACATTACAAATTTTGCTAAGTTAATGTGTGAAAATGCGTTGTAGGCAAACGGAGACATTTCTTCAGACAGTTAGTAGAGGGGAGATGAAGAGCAACACACTATGCCAGGTGGTGTTCTCTGTGTCATGGGACGTCTGGATTTTTAATGAAGGGCTCAGGCTGAGTTTGAGCTGGGCTTCCTTGACAATGACTTTTTATGCTCTGTTAGAAAGCAAATGGATCCTTCTAATATTCAACAAATACTTATTAAACGCCTATACTCTTTGGGGCTTGTTCCTTATATTCTAATTTAGAATGAAGACTTAAAAAATATTAGATATGTGTAATAAAATTGTGAAGTAGCCTCTTCCAAGTATTCTTTCCAAAGGAGTAATTACCAATACGTTCTGACTTTCTTGAACCTATAAATAAGGAATGGTATTGGAAAAGATAAGTCATTATATCTAGAATTCAAAATAAGATCTGAATTAAATTTGAGTCTTATGAAATTTATGGATAGAAACCTTGTTTTTTTTCCAAAAGTGTTTCTGATAATAGAAACTACGAAACATAACAGCGTTGTGTTTCAACATTTCTGTAAGCTACATTGAATCTCTGTACACAGGCTTGTCAAATCAGTCAGGTTGAGCAGTCAGTGTTAAATTTAATCTCCTCAAGCTGTTAACCCTTCTGAATTCCTCAAAACCATCAAGATTTGCTGCAAACAGTGGGTAGAGGGAGGAGGCAGTAGAAGAAGGGGTAGCCCTTCTAGAGGTATTAGCCTCTACCATGACTCATTAGGACACGTCCTGAAATAAGTTTAGCTCCCTATCAGGCAAGCGACTAAGCATTCCCTAGTCGTTTATCAAGTGAAAAGGAAGGAGGTTGTCATATTCAAGCAGCCCCAGCAATGTGAGCAGAAATGTATCACTTTATTATTTTCCCTTTCTTCTGCACAAAACATGATATATTGATTTACTTTAGACTATTTAGGGTCTCGGTTGTTGTTTATGCTTGCAAAAGTTACGAATTAAAAGTCCTAAATTGTCAGGTGTTAATGGGAATGAAATTCACACCCAATGCAGGAGATATTAGTTGGAAACAATAAATCTTGTCAGGATCAAGGTACTGTTATTACTGTAAAAAAATGAAGGTCACAAGATAATACTATTCAGGGAAGTATGTAAGACATTTAAAGAGATTCATCATTTTTCATATGACATTCAGATACCCTTTCAAAGGATTTCAGTATTTTATCTCTAATTTGATTTGGCATTTAAATATTTTAGGTCAACCCTTTAGAAACCCATATGTATTTTTTTTTTTGACATTATCTAATTGCATAGTTTAACAAGTAGATGGGTGGTCAGGATTTCTGGTGAGTGTCCATAATTGTTTGGTGATGTTCAGATGGTTTCCACAATTTTATTTACAATAACAGTTTAAGGAAATCCACGTTGATGGAGGATCTGTTATATACCAGACACCATACAAGTGTGTTTAGGCTGAGTGAGTCATCTCATTTTTATGGTGCTGTTGGATATTATTTTTGTGCCATTTTTTTCTGATGAAAAAAACTGAGGTTTAATGTTTATTAACTTGCCTAAGGTCATGTAGTTAATAAGGAATAGAACCCAGTGGGAGGCCCAGGGCTCTGACTTCAGAGCTTCTCTCTGTTTAAAATTAGTGACTGGCCTCACATGGCACTTCATAGTATTTGTACTCATCTGTAATAACAATGGGGCAATAAAGCTCAAAGGTACTTGATCTTAGAAGTTTAAACAACCCAAGTGTTTACAATTGCAGATGCAGCTCTATTTTTAAACTGGTAAGATTCTGAAAGCTCTGTGTGTATGTGTGTAAAGTAAAATTTATTTTTATTAATTTAATACCAAGCTACTGTTCTCCCCATCTGTTGCCAGTGGCTGGAGGTGACAGCACCGTTTTGGTTCTCTCTATAATTGTTTATAGTGAGAGAAATTTACACAGGAAAGCCTGTTATATATAAGCTTCTTGTTAGACCCTGAATGCTGCTTTCACCTCCCCCCACATTCCTACCTCACTGTTCCTCACAGGAAAAAAGAGAAGCTTCTAGGCCTGAACCTATGAAACACTTTTGCCCTCCTAAGATATTTTCTCAGCAGATACTTACATAGTGACCGAGTAGTGCTAGATGCTCTCTTAAGAGCTTTACAAGGAGAGGGCTGACTCACGGGTTCTTCCTAAAGCCCGATGAGTAAGGGGTCCTTAGCATCCCCAATGAGCAGATGAGAAAACTCAGATGCATGGAATTCAGTAACTTGTCAATGTCCCATAACCCAGTAAGTGGTAAAAATGGAACTTGAACCTAGAGCATCTGAGGCCAGAGACCTTGATCTTAACTATTACGTTATACAGACTCCCCAGATGATTACAACCTCTTCTTACCTCTTATGTCCCTGTATCAGGTTGCCCAAAAAAATGTGCTGTGGCTGAAGTCTTTATCCATGTATGTGATGCCACCCCTATATTTCCTCTCCAGTATTGCTTCATTAATCATTCTCTACCTGAGTTATATTCACTCTTTCTCTCCCCCTTAGTTCTTTTTCCTCTTCTTATAAATGGGACCAGATGTCTAGCATCTTAAATAGTATCAACGTCTTCATATCCCTCTATTCATAAAACAGAATCTTTTAACACACTATACTCCTTTCTTTTTTTTTTCCTTTCAGCTGTCAGCTCCCTGCTCTCTGCTTTATGCCCTAACCCACGTCCTAAAACTGTTCTTGTTAAGCCACCTCTGCCTGAAAAGTTGGCACCTTTCAGCTTTGCCAGACCACAGTTTTTATAAAGTTCTACCCCTAGAGCTTAAATCACAGCTGTCACTACATACTAGGTGCACCCCGACATCCCTGAATATTTCCTAATCTTTCTCACTCCTCTCTTTGTCCCCAAAGCTTCTATCAAGGGTTACATTCTTTATTTTAGAAGTCACTACCTACCAGAAGAGCTGTTTTCAAATGACAATTGGTTTCTGTATTTCTGTCCCTCAGGTCTCAATGTAAAATGTGCAGAATTGAACTCACTATCTCCCTTTTACCAGAACATCACCTCTACTCCTCTTTCTGGTTTCCATCCACAGACCATTCAGCTTTCACGACTCTGCCTTCAGAGTGATCATTCCAAAAAATAGATCTTTCCTTCTGGATCGCTCAGGTAGCTCCTCTGTGTAAAATCCTCCAGTAGCATCCATGGGATAAAGTGAACACTGATGAGCACAGCAAAAAGATTTTTAGCAAATGAATTAAACCATCTACGTTTCTTCATTTATTTCCCAAGAACTCTCTGCTCTGGCCACACTAAACTACTTGCTATTTGCTATTTCTCCTACTTTCCTTTTTTTAAAAAATACATATTTATTTATGAGAGAGAGACAGTGCTAGCGGAGGAGCAGAGGCAGAAGGAGAGAGAATCTCAAGCAGACTCTGTGCTGAGCATGAGCCTGACGAGGGGCTGGATCTCATGATCCTGAGATAATGACCTGAGCCCAAACCAAGAGTCAGTCGCTTAATCGACTGGGCCATGTAGGTGCCCCTGTCCTACTTTCCTTCTTTCAGCTCCAAGCCTTGGTACATTGCTTTTTCTCTGTCTACAGTGTCCTTTGATCCTTCTCTATTCCTCAGAAACACTTATATTTCATGACTCAGTGACTCAACTCAAATGTCACTTCCTATGCAATGCTTTCCCTGCCTCCCACACTTCATGAATTGTTCTTCTTTTGGTCTTTATTCAACATACACTAATCACTTTGCTTTGCAATTAATTTTTTATATGCCTATTCTCACAATAATGTGACCTTTGCAGGAAAAAGGATTATATCTAATTTATTATTGACTACACAATGTCCTCTACATAGTAGGCTCTGAATGAAAGCTTGTAGAATGGTTTGTGTGATCAAATGAATACTCATTCAAGAAACACATTTTCATTTAATACATATTTAACATGCTCTGTGCCAAGCAGCACTCAAGGCACAGAGATATGGCAAATCAAACACGGATAAAAATCACTGCTATCATATGCAACTACATTCTACTGGAGGGATGCAGACAATAAGATGTGAATAAATAAAGTATAAAATTAAATGGTGCAAATACTATGAAAAAAAAAAAAACAAACACAGAGGCAAGAGATGAGAAATGCCAGGGGACAAGGAGGGAGGGCTGCCATTTCCACTATGATGGTCAATGAAGGCTTTAAAAAAGAAAGTCACACTTGAGAAAGACCTAAAGTAGAAAAGGGAGGAAACTATTTAGGAAGAAGATCTCTCCAGGCAGAAGGAATGTCAAGGGTAGTTTAGAAACATGCGTAGGATACTTGAGGCGTAGTATCAAAGACCACAATGGTAGGAAAGAAGAAGTGGGGGGGGGGCAGTATTACAGGTAAGTTCAGAGAGAACCAGAGGTTAGATGGTTTTACTTTGAGTACCTAGGAAGCCACTGGAAGACTGGCAGACAAGTGGAATACCTTATAAGAATTTAAAACATTTATCTTATAGTGCCATTATGAGCTGTTACTGCTGGTAAATTTGTAACATTGGTTGTGAAAATTGCTTGAACGCTCTTGATATTGCAGTTATTATCCCCACACGTATATATTTGAAGAAAGCCAATATTCACAAAGATAAAAACCACATCTCCATCTGCAATAGCATAACAGTTGTGTGCGTAGTAAAGGGCAGAGAGGATAAATGCACCTGTCTGCTTCTATAGACAGGAAGGGAGGAAAACATGGCTGGGAGTGTGTGGCTTTGCACTGGGATGACTGAGCAGCTGTGGATTGGTTACCGCTCTTTTATATGCTGTTTAACTTGCTGAGAAGAGAGTATGCTATCTGAGAAGTTATAGATGCAGTTATTCTAATTAGTTTAATAGATATATATCTTAGAAACTGCAGTCTAGCACATTCAGATAATTTTTTTGTATCTGTGTTGCTTTTGTTTTGTTTTATTTCTTTGGCAGAAGCTTTTGAGGTGATCATATCAAGGATGTCAGCATTCTTCTTTATGGATAGGTACAGAAATCATTCCATCTGTTCTCTATCCTGATTCTTTGTTGCAATTTTATAGTTACTTTGAGGTCATGCATTTTTATGATAAAACAGAGGATATTGAGTTTCCTAGAATTGGATGGATCAGCTTTTAGGAAATCCTGAAAGTAAAGGTTCTTTGAAAGACAAAAGATATCCAATCAAACAGCCAACTTTAAGCTAATTTGTGTTCTATAGAGAAAGATAAAGCTCCTGTTTTCTAGGAAGAGTAAAAAGATGGAACTTGAGTGTGAAATTATTAGGTACTAGACATTTATCTTTATGTGAAAAGAAAAAAAAAATGAACTGTAAAAATTTTTGGTATCTTAACTATATTGAAATATGAATGAATGCATTAAAATATATAAAATATAGTTATACGTACATATATATACATACATGTAGAAAGAATACATTTCAGATGATTTTCTAAGAAGGTATGATCTAATTTAAATGAAACATTTTTACATTAGGTAATGAGTAAATGCTAGATTATTTAAGAAAGTACCATCATTGTAACTGTTATACATAAATCTGCATTCTTTTTTTTAAGATTTTATTTTTAAGTAATCTCTACACCCAGCATGGGGCTCAAACCTACAACCCCAAGATCAAGAGTTGTACACTCTACCGACTGAGCCAGGCACGCGCCCCTAAATCTGCATTCTAAGAACAGATCTATCCTACCTATTATTTTTGGATCATAAAGTGGCTCAAAAGGTTAGGGTTATATTTCCCTTGGTTTAATCCCCACTCTCTAAATCCCCCATAATGAAACCTAGGCCTATCTTTTCATTAAAATCTTCCTTCAAAACATTGGCATCACCTCTCTACAGGAGAAATAGATGGTCACAGTATATGTATATAATTACTGAAATGAAAAAACAAATAAATTCAAGAAGTATGATAGTTAAGCTTCAGGGTCCATTGTTTCCTTCTCAAGGTCATCATTCCCCAGCATTTCTACATATTTGTGGCTCTCCCTTTGCCAAAATTCCTTATAATGTCTGTTTTACAGCTCATACTGAAAGGGTGGGACATTAAAGAGGAAGAACAGAGAAATGGGGGAGGGGTCTTCTACTGACACGTGTCAATGTTAGCATCCTTCTGTCTGTCCCCCCTCCCTCCCCTAGCACAGCCTCTTCGGAGTTGTGACTCTTCTTTTCTCCCAGCCAGGATTCTTATTTCCTTATCTCCAGGCTTCTCTCCACTTTCCAAGGACCTAAGAAGTTGTTGGTGTCCATTAGACTGTATCAGAGAGAATGTGCTGGCTTCTCTCTTGATCAGTGATTGTGTCTCTTTTTGTGATGGCAGGTGGTTCTGATAGTATCTGGAATTAGACTGAGCTGTTCTACCTCTAAAATAAAATACTAATGGTATTTTTTTCGATTTACTGGAAAAATAATGCATGTATATTTTTCTAAAATCCTAATTTTTCTTCTATACATTTTGCTTATGCTTATGCTGCCTGTTACCACTTATTTGCTGGTTCTGGCACATGAGAGAATAAAACACACAAATTGAATAAACAATGAGTGAAATTTAATTATAATATTAATGGAAAATTTGAAACCTTTTTTCTTCGTAGTCACATACGCTTGTCATATGATTTTATATTGAACAAGTTTAATATATTAATTTTTTAGCTGTAAAACCGTTTTTTATTCTTAATTAGATGAACTTCTAAAAGACTTCACTATACTAGGAGATTCATCAAAGGGCATGACACCAATGAGCCCTCCCAACCAAGTACATGTAAGAACCACAACTCATAAAACATCTTTTTGTTTTGACTCTTCTCATCTCCTTTTCCATCTCAACCGTGTGTCTTTTACAGAAACAGATCCAGTAATGGATCACATGGGATCATATAGAGTGCCCTCTTAACAATCATCCTCTTTATAGTTCTGTTTGTACCTTACATTAAGAAAGACCCACATACTTCAACTCTGCCTATAAAATGAGATGTCTGCAAGTTCCCCTTAGCCCTGAGGTTGACTATTTCATTGGGTGCTTGCCTAGAGGAACTGCTGTTTATTTAATAGATAGCTCTTACTTGTATTGTACTCTAAACTTATTAGATATTAAGTAGGAATAGTCAAATCTTTCAGGACTTCTAGGCAGGTCTTAGATGACACTGGATTCTTGGCAACATCCAACATGTGAAAACCTCGGGAAATGGTTTTCAATTTTTTTCTGTGAAAGATTCACTGGAGAGCTCTTAAGAAGTACAGTTCCATTTTTATGCACCTCAGGCATGGGCCAGGTGCCTACATTAAAAAAAAAAAAAAAAGTACCCCGGGTCATTGTTATGGAAAATACTTTAGAGCGGCATCCCCCAATATAAATAGAATGCAAACCAAACATGTAATTTTATATTCTCTACTAGCCACATTAATACAGTAAAAAGGAAGCAGATGAAATTAATTTTAATTATAGGTTTAATTTAGCCCCATATATCAAATATTATCATTCACTATTTAATCCATACAAAATTATTAATGAGTTATTTTCCATTCTTTTTCTAAAAATGAGGTCTTCAAAATCTGGTGTGTATTTTACAAAGACAGTGCCTCGTCTCTCATTTCAGACTAGCCTCATTGCAAATGCTCATAACCACATGGAGCTAATGACTGCCATATCGGACAACACAGCTTTAGAGAATTGCTTTTGAATCTAGTAAATAAGCTTGTGATGCTAAATAAGCATATGCTTTATTTAGTGCATATCATGTGGTCAGCACTAAGCTAAATTCTTAAAATGCATCATATTATAAAATTCATGCAACAAGAATGTGAGATAGGTATGCTATTTTACCTCTTTGGTAGGAGAAAACACTCAGGCTTCGGAGGTTGATATGTCCAAAATTGTCAATCAAGTGAGAGACAGAAGCAGCTTGACATGATTTCAGAGCACACTTGCTAACCAACCCTCTTTCACACTATTCTGATTTCTTACACAATTAACTGAAATGCAGGCTTCTTTCTAATATTAAAGTCTTAGACACATGTGTTCAAGAGATTGTATAATACACGTATATCATAAAATAGATTTCAGAGGTAACTGGATTTACCCTTATATATTAATTTTTCATGTCACTTAACCTTCCAGAATTGGAATAAGCGTCCTTGGAATGGGATGGTAAGGAGAATTTAGAAAACATAAAAAGAGAGAAACTTACAAGACATAAAAACCATGTATGACGAAAATGCCAGAACTTGACATGAGTGGCTTTTTCTTAAGAATTCGTATTTTTTTAAGATGAGTGCCTTTTTCTTCTGGGGCAATAGGAAACATTATAATCAATAAACATTATAATCAAAGGCCATTTACTGACAATTATTCATTATCTTAAGTGTATGAATGAACAAATAAATAACTAGACTAGGCCAATGTGTAATAAAACCATAAGAGCTACAGCTTTTAAAGGGCAACATCTTACCATCATTTGTTCAAAGAAGTTTATTTCTCAAAAGTTATTTACTCTTATCTTCCCTTGCTTCCTGAACTCATGAACATCTTCATATTTTTTAGTTCCAACTTGGTTGATTAAAAAAAAAAAAAAGGCTCTCTTTGCTTTTAATATTGCTGAATATTTGAAGATCAATTGCAGCTATTAAATTAAAATAGTTTATCCCTTGAGGACTTTCAAAGACCAAAGAAAATATTATCTTAAATGGAAAACATTAGTCTTCTGTTATTACTGTCTTGGACTGGATTGCCTTAGATCGTCAGATTAAGGCAGCAAGTACTTTGAAAATTTAAAACCAGTTGTAAAATGTGAAATTAAAGTAAACACACAGTCTAACAAACACGTGATTCCTTTTAGTCATTTTAAGCAAAATCAACCTCCTGGATCGGTACTTACTTATCATTAGAATGAATCTACATACAATCCTAATGTTCCAAACTTCGTTACCAATAATCATTGGTCAAATGAGTAAGATTTCTTAGAAACATACCAATATAGAGAAAGTCAAACTAGAGTTAAACATTTTTTTAGGGGCGCCTGGGTGGCTCAGTTGGTTGAGCGACTGCCTTCGGCTCAGGTCATGGTCCTGGAGTCCTGGGATCGAGTCCCGCATCGGGCTCCCTGCTCGGCAGGGAGTCTGCTTCTCCCTCTGATCCTCCCCCCTCTCATGCTCTCTCTCTCTCCCTCATTCTTTCTCTCAAATAAATAAATAAATAAATAAAATCTTGAAAAACAAAAACAAAAACATTTTTTAGATGATTCACCATGGGGATCTCTCCCATGTAGACAATTCAGCAAATATCAATGGCTTTCTTAAATTGTTCATATAAAATCATCTACCCATATATAATATGAATGAGGAGGCTTCAAACCTTTCTTAATGTTGCGACTCCATTTGTTACCAAGTCAGTAAATCACAGTGTTTGTTACATCAAGTGCAGCTGTTACCTCATGGGTATAGCTGTCTAGTCAGAAGTAGGAAGTATAATCCCAGAGTGCTCTGTTAGCCTGGGATTTCAGGATCAGTTTTGTTTTTGATCCCGGTATTTCTCAAATCCCTTTTCATTAATGATGAAACAGGGTCTCAATATCCTAAGCTGCCATTTGGAAAGAGAAAAAGAAAGATTATGCTGCCCACATCCTGGTTGTGTGCTAAGTTTCTTCTTGCTTTTACTACAAATACATACTTGCATTTTGGTGAATTTACACATTTTAAGCATGAATTCACTGTATACCCTTTACTATTTGGAATACAAATGAAACTTCGGAAAAATGCAAGAAGGAACACCAAGTAATTAAAAATAGGGCTACTCAATGTCATTGGGAAACCTCATGTAATTCATTTCTAAGTCCTCACTTGGAAACTACTTACTGAATCCATGCATGTAACTTGTAACTTGGTTAAAGCAGCCAGTTAGAATCCAAATGAAAAGGCGTTAGTGATACATACATGTTTTGTGGTATCAGGAGTAAAGGATACTCAGATATAAAGAAAATATATGGTATCCAAGAGGGAATCTTTATCTGGGTCCAGAAAGTAAAGATATACATAAATCATTGTTATGTGATAAAACTAAGGCAGGTAGTTTAGTTAGGATTTATAATGATCTTGGAATCTTCATGTATCCTGTAAGAATTCAGGTCAGTATGGAACACATTTTGGAAAAATTTCACCCAAAATAGTTAAATGCGTGTTCAACGGCCATGTTACTATATAGATTTAATTTTCATGAGCATCAGTGAGCCATCTTTGTATCTAATTTTAAGTAATGATTCAAGAATTTAGTATCATAAAGTGTTTATAGTTTACAATTTACCCTAACATATTTATCTATACAATGATGCCCAATCCCTTGGTGGCTGAAGATTTTTCAAAGATGTAAAAGTAAATGTTACTGTTAAATCTTTATATGACACTGAAAGTAATGAAGTGTGTGAATGAAATGTGTTAACCTAAAATACTGGCCTTAGGTTTCACCACATTTTTATTGTTATGTGAGACAAAGATTACAGTCCTACTTCTACTTCAATGCCCACAGTTGACCTGATTGAATGTTTGGTCTTTTATTTCATCTGTACTCTTGCAAGTATGATCAGCTCAAGGAATTTCTTTTGTAATTAAGGAGAGGTCACTTAAGGAAATGAGGAGTGGTCTGCAGACCCTTATACTGGATTCAAGTACCTGAGTCCAAGTAAGAAGCATAGTAAAGTGGTGTTTATGAATTAAGGTGTCTCCTTTCCTGCATATTGTTCCTGCAGACTATCTGGGATGATAAACTTAAAGTCATGGTATTGGATAACCAACTTGAAAAGGCCTCCTACCTTGATATTCAAATCCCACTTTGCCTTTTTAAATTGAAGAGCGAATGGCCTCTTATTAATGTCCTCTGATGCTTTTATATGTAACAAGTCGTAGCCTTCTGGCCTGGAATAGAGACTATCAGTTGTCTCACAGAGATTTTTCTCTATCATTCTTAACATTCTGAAATATTTATTTTTTATTTATTTATTTACTTATTTGCATTCTGAAAGTTATCTTTAGGTCTTCATAACCTCTAGTAGCTTTAGGTAACCTTAAGAACATCCCATACATGGTTGTGCTCTTTCCAGTTTTGTGTTTTAATGGGCTTCTCTTGTCCTTCTAGCAGAGACTTTGGAATGAACAGGTACTCTATGGACCAAGGGAATACACTGTTCTTTTATTTATGATCACAGTTGTATTTTCTAGACTTTACAGTTGTTTAAAATCGAGCACCCGATTGTAAAATCTAGGATGCCGAGGGGGAAAAAAGTTGGTTATATATGTATGTGTGCACATGTATTTTATTTGAAAATTCTATGCAATTTTAAACCCCTTTTACTGTGTTCTCTGGTGAGTGTGTGAGGTGTGCAGGTGGGTAAGAGGGTGGGGGTGTTTTAATAGATGAGAGAGTTGAAAAAGGCATCCAAAGATTTGAGTCCATAATGACTTCAGATATTGAGGTTGATTAATTAGCACTTCCTCTCCCACCTGTTGTTGGTGGTTTACTAGAAGATAGTCTGTTCCATTTAGTCAGTACGTCAGTGAACGGGGTAGGTCAATTATCCAACTGCATATTTATAATTGGGAGGGAGTGGGGAGGAGCCAAACTCCTTTGAGACAGAGAAGAGAAACAAATGACGCATGTTAAAAGACACTAGTGGGCTTAGAAAAGACGTCACCAGAAAGAGTAGCTGGGGACTCCATACCAACGGGATCTTTCCCTTTACATGTAGGAAAGAAAAGGTACTAATTTTCATGACCCCCCCTTAATTGTAAAGTGTTCCTGTGTTATACATTTGATATAATACTACACTATCAGAAATTTGAGAGAGTATTTATATACAATTTAAAAATAGGCAACTAAAATTCAAATTTTGATTACTATTTTTTTTCTTTTGTAAGAATTCACTTGCAAAATGATTTGATCTAACAAGAGTTGTGATGTGCTCAATGACAATACATGATTTGGGAATTTTAATTATATGAAAACTGCATTAGTATGTGGAGGGCAAACACATGCTTTGAAATCCACTCAACTGAGATACTTTTGTATTTATAAATATCATATAATAATGTGTGTTAGTTGTAGAAGTACTGTATGATATAAAATCTCAGAGGACAAATTTTATATATATAGATGAAATATATATATACATATATATGTAAAGTAGTAAAACAATGACCCATATATAGAGAAAAGAGCAAGCAGAAAATGTCTCCCATATTTTCGTAATATTTTTGATAAAAAATACTCAAGAGAAAGCATTTTCTAGAATGTTATGTCTGATATATTTGTCTTATAGTTATTGCAATTTTTATCGCATTCTCTTCAAATTGCAAGAGTTTGGAATTAATTAGTAGAATTCTATTTCTGTTTACAAACATGTATAAAATGCACTACTAAAAAGATTTTAAAAGATGGATTTATAAGTGGGAAAGAAATGTTTAATCTCAAATATCCAATAAATTACTTTTAAATGTTTTTTGGGTGAGTTTGACCTGTAATACATTGTTATTGACATAAACCTGCTTCTGATGCATTTTTATAATGCCACATCAAGTTTTAAAATTAGTAGTGGGCTGTTAATAGCTCAGCCACTAGGAATTCCCATAGTAATAACATATGGCCACTGAAATCTTTTTAGTATCTTTTCGCTGAACAGCTAAACTCAGCATGATTTCACATTTAATGATACAATAGCAAGGTATAGTTTGTTAAAAGGGAAGATAAAACATACTTCCTGAATATGTAGTCTTTGTTCACTATGTTGTCAGGTAAGAATTAGCAGACTGCAGTTATCCACTTTAAACTATGATCTAATCGGAACTCAAGAGCTAAATAAAAACACTGGTGATTAGCCCTTAGTTAGTAGGAACCCCTAGGGAAAACTTCAGTGCTATAGGAAGTGATGCTAATGATTTATCAAGTGGCAAACTTGCCTCTGAGAAAATACTGATTCAGTAACTTCACAGCACAGGTCAGTGTCTATTGGATATTCCAGCCAATCTGAAACCTTTTGATAGCAGAAGTCCAAGGTACATTTTTAAAAGGGAAAGAGATGGTAACAAGAACTGAAGGTTTGTTGGTAAAAAGTCAGACTCTGATGAAAATCTTCCTTTCATTGGAGCTACAGATCTTTAGTAGCTCTGCCAACAGTTAGGAAACCCTTAGTCTCCCAGAGGCACTGAGTGAAAAGGGGTTTTAGAATTTAAGTAAAACAGCAAAATCAGATCTTACTAGTAAGACAGAATTCATTATTTACCGTGCAACTTAGAACACTGAACTGGAAACTTGAGAAAATTAAACTTCTCAAAAAAAATCTTCTTATTGCCCATCTACTGAAAGAAACATCAACAGAAAGGAAAATTCAAGCCGTAATACACTAAAACCATTAAAGGAGCTGGCAAAATTCCATTTTGGGTAACTATCCTCCAATCCTTCATTCTTAATTAGTTTCATCAGTTGAAACTGATATTTACTACCGCTTTGTTGGAGATGGTTATCTAATAATAGTACCTTGGCAATGTCATATTCAGAATGAGAAAGACTAGATGGAATAATAATAAAAAAAAAAAGTAAAATTTTACCTTATTTTTGGGTAGGTTATTCTTAGTAGGTATGAATATGTGGCTGCCATTACAATAAATCTAATGGCATGCATCAATCAACTGATGAGCTGTTAAAGATTTAGCAGTTCTGTCTTATTTGATTTCTGAATTTGTTTCATTCCACGATTTAATGCACATTTACTAAGTTTACTGGCTATTACAAGTTGTATGTTTACATCTTCATCTTTCATTTGTTTAATACTGGAAATGCCAGACCTTTAAAAAAAGAAAGAATAAAATTTTGTCACCAAAAGAAGGTCAGGTGAACAGCCTCAGCTGTGAAACATTTGGTTCTTTTTCAGCTCCCCTAGGAAGCTCCATTTGCAAAGGCAATATGAACAGGAAGACCTCAGTCAGCCTGAATCTGAGATTAACTCCCTGCAATTCAGTCATACTAAAGCAGGAAATTGGGCTCAATAAATACTGTAACTAAGTGAAAGTTTCAGAGTAGGAAGTTTTCAAGTAAGAGCAAAGTGTTTTCCAGACACTATTTTGCTTTTTACGATGTCAATGAATATGTTTAACCAGATGCTGGTGGGTTATATATATATACATTTTCCATCCTACCCATGACTTGATTTTCAATTTCTGTTATTCTGCTCTTTCTCGTGTATCTTTAAAAGCACCTAGAAACCTCTCTCAGAGGGACCTGTGTTTACAAACACAATAAGTTTGGACCAACAGGTGATGATATTTGCTGTGAAAACGAATGGAAATAAAGCATCATTTTAAATGAAATTTTTTTAAATCAAGTATTGGAGAACAGATCATGTTCAGGAGGTGATGATAGTTTCAGGTTGCCTTAAAAAAACGTTTTGTTTTTTTTTTTACAACTAAATGAATCTAATATTGGCGATGATTTTATTTCCCCTCCCATATACTATGTGAAGTAATTGAATCCCGTGAGCAACACGGGTCCAGGTCGAATGAATGTTTTCATAGGAATTGTTGGCAAACATTTCCTTTCTGATCAGTTTTCCCCAAATAGACCTAGAATTTGCATCTCGTTAGGTACCGATGAGTCCAGTAGCAAGTTTTGATGTTTATATAGGTTTGAAACCCCATTTGCAGAGTCTCAGGCTCCTAGGCACCAGGACTTCCTGCACGAAGCCTCCAGTTCTGAGACACATCTGCCTAGGACCCCGCTGACTTGGCTGCAGTGTTGCCCCGTAGGGTCAGCTGCCAGATTAGGTGTGGAGATACTGCCGAGCTGTCACTCCGCATGGTTTCCTGCAAGTCAGCTATCTCGTTCCCATCTGTGTTGATATTCTTTCAAGGCTTTTTTTCACTGCTTGCCTGGCATGCATATATTTGTCTCATAAGCCTCGATTTGGCTTGAAGACTTGCCTTCCCAGGTCGCTATTCAAAATGAAATTTCTCAGTGGGTGTGTATTTCCCTTTCGTTGTGTTCATTATTGTTCCTTAATTCTTAACTTTGAGATGTTTCTGTTTTAAGATACACTCTCTCATGCTTATTAGGGTCCTTTTATATGTTGTCTGCCCCATTTTGAAGACCTGAATACATTACGATCTACCACGTTGCAAGTTTTGTTTGCTTTAAAGTTTAATAACCGCAAAATGAGATGACTTAAATATATAATGGCATTTTTCTTTTACTTCACTTTTATCTTACATATTTCTCTTTAGCCAAGAGGTCACTTTTCATGCAGCATTTACTTTTCAGCAAGAATTTATTTGGATAGCTTTGGTTGTTAATATTCTAGGGAGCCATCCTGCAGAGTCAGGGATAGATTACATAGATGATATTTTTAGTCCATAAAGGACTTTTTTATAGCTGAAATTTTATTATTTGTGCTTTGTACCATTAATTGGCATTTTGGGCTCTATTCTGATGATGCAGGTAAAATTTAGCCTGAAGGGTCCAATCCCACAGGTTTTGTTCCTGCAAAACACCCATTGAATTTAGGAAGAGTGGTGCACTTATAATGGTCACTGGAACAGGCTTGGTGGATAATCTGAGTTGAAAAATGAAATGACAGATGCCGTAAGTACACCATGTTCTGATTAGATGGCCATGAACGGCTTCCTCCACTTGCAGATTAACATCATTTCCGCTGTCTTCAAACAAAGAGTATCTGTTCTAAAAGTAGATCCCACAGATACTACTAATGCACCAAGTTCCACTTGTCCTTGCTTGAAATAGTCCATTAGGTTTTCTCTTCTTCCAAGAAATAAATCATTATTGTCTTTATGTATTTTGGCAGATTTCCTTAGTTATGGGATGCAGTTTGAGACTGCTTTATGAATTCTTGCTTCTTAACAATAAGAAATAGCACTGATTGTCTTCGCCTTGTTACCCAATATGTTTGTTATGGAAACTGGGGTGAAGTAAATCGGAAGGGAAATATGAAACTCAGGTGGGAATATAGTGCTCAGTGATAGCGTATTCTACCTGTCTTTCTTTGTAGATTCATCTTCCCCACGAATACTAATTGAGTGTCTGTATCATGTTAACTGCTTTTCTACCATAGAAGTTATAATTATAGCTGTGATCTGTGCTTCGGATCATTATAAATTAGAAGACTGTCAAAATCCCTATTAAATACATAAGAACAAAATTGGGAAATTGAACAAAAGGTTTATTTAATAATTAGCACAAGATCCCATCAGTTATTGCTGAAATTATGCAATGAACCAAATTTTGAGGGGAAAAACAAAGATAGTTTGTCTTTTATTTGTCTTTAAGAAACAACCAGTACACTTCAAGATTGATTATTAAAGAACTATGCAAGGTATAAGCTTATAGACTTACATTATATCACTATATTTTTTGCCACCGAATCCCAAAAGTGAGCAGGTGACTTAGATCTAAGCTGTGACAATTTAAAGTGAGTGTAAACACACTAAATATGGGTCTTCTCCGTTCTTGGAAGGTCATGTCATAAAACTTCTTTCCATCGGAAGCTAATATTTCATTGACAAAATAAGTTACCCAAATGTCTTAAACAGGACACATGTGTTATTTAGTCTGTTTATTGTCACCAGATGGAAATATTCCCCTACATTTCTTATATTTAATCTGTACTTCTCATTTTGAACAAATTTATAATTTTGTCCTCACAACATAAAACTGACCATATATGACCAGTACTACATCTGAAAAATGACTATTGTTAAGGTAGGATTATAGTGAAACCCAAGAGTTTTTCTTCACTGTCAACAAAACAAAACAAGACCATACACATAAGCCCTCACATTCTGGGACTCCATCCAAAAGCGTTTAACAATTTGGCTCTACCCACCTTCAGGAAACCCATACTTTGATTCTAGGGTTTGGGTACCATGATGTACCCAGAGGATCCTACCATTTACTAAATAGTCAGGGAGGGTTTAGAAATTGGTTAGTTCTATTTTTCTGGTACCTAAAATCCGTATTTTCTCACTCAGGCTGTTTGCTATTTACAGGAGAGGAAAGTGGAAAATTGTATATATAAATGTGGTTTTTGATTTATTTTGCAAGAAGACGTTCAGATTAAAAATTTCAAGACAATATTTCATAGCTTCAGGATTTTAACTAATCTCATATTTTCTTTAATGATTGCAGCCATTAGGAATCATAAATAAATCAGAAAGTACTTTCTGTTTCAGATTTACATGTCTTTTTTAATAAAATTCTTTATGAGATCAAAATCACAGAGCTAACATAAAATTATAGAAACAGAATGGAATTATGTGTGACCTTATATAGATTTCATAGATTCAGATTTCCTATAACTGACTTGGTAACACATTTCACTGTGTGTTTCCCTGACCCTGCACCTCTTACCTCTGTGCATTCACTTTCTCTCCCTGCATTGGAGATGATCTGTTTCATTTTTTCCACTCTCAATTATAAACTATGGCCAACAACTCCATACTTCCTGAGTGCATATGATACATCCCCATCTACTTATAAGACTGGTACTTTTTCTGGGTACCAATTTCAAATGCCAGAGAGAGAAACTCTGGTTCTGCTGAGGTTAAGAATTGACTGTTACTTCAATCAACCATGAGCCAGAGGCATGGGTCACGAGACAGAAGGGGTATGCTGAGGATCTACTTCTGTGGCAAGATATTCTAGAAAAGAAGATATTATAGACAGACACTGTCAAATAATAACCAGAGTGGTAATAATAAATAAGCATCTACTATGTTCCAGAACCTATACTTAAATGTTTTAATTATGTCATTTCACATACATGGCTACTGGTATGTTTTTCTTATGTCATCTCACATACATGGCTACTGGTAAAGCACTGTGCACTTAAAAACTGTTTCTGCACACTTTGTATTGTTAATCCTAACAATCTCCTTATCAACTAAATGCTGTGGTTTCCATTTCTTACTGAAGAAACTCTTGCTAAAAGTTAAGTGAGTTATTAAGTGACAGAGCCAGAATTAAAATTCATGTCTTCTGATTCTTGGTTTAGAGCTTCTTACACTGAAAAGCTGCCTCCTTTCTGCAGAGTGTCATTGATACAAAATTTGGCAAAACACGGTAGTTGATCAGACCAAAGTCACCTACAGCCCTGTATTTGGTATCTAAGAGTAGTATCAACGGCCTTACTATCATATTTTTTCTAATTTTTTTCGTATTTTTTTCTAATCCTTCTCTGTTTTTTTTTTTGTTTTTTTTTTCTTTAGCAAATATATCACTTAATAATGCATTTAGCTGCGAGTAATACATTAACCATAGTTCAATGAGGGGCTTACTTCGCCCTTATAATAAGATTCAGGAAGTCATCAATCAGCAAATTTTACTGGGCAGTCACCATACGGCTATCCTCCTGCTCCAGTATCCTTAGTTTTTGGTTTTCCTTCTCATATTCCCAAATTGGTTGCTGCCTCTCTAGCCAAGCTGTCCCTGTTTCAGGAAGGGAGAAGGAGGAAGCACGAAAAGGAAAAGGAGAAACTTTCCTTGATCACCTTTCGTTTCTATCCAGAGAGATTCCCTCCACGAGGACTTTTCTCTGTATCTTGCTGGTCAGAATTTTGTCACACAGCTTCCTCTAGGAGAAAGCTAGGTGGGAGTGTGTTTTTCTTGTTAGTAGCTTAGGAAGACAAGGGAGTGAGCCAAGCTCGACTGTCTACTTTTGTGGGACTGGAAGTAGTAACTCGGGTCTCGGTACCACATGCCTGGAAGACCCCGACCCTGATTTGCTTCACTTGGGCATTTTCAGCGTTTTCTTTGTTCAATTGAATAACTCCAATTTCTTTTAGCTCTCTTAATAAGATTGCTTTCCAACTTTTCTCTGACCTGTAGAGACCCGTTTCATTGATTTCTTTTGAATCTGTGTCTCTGCACAGACTCAAAAGGGTATGTACATACATATTCCCACGAGTAAACCCGAGGACCGTCCTATTCTCTCTGTATCCCTCCTTTACATTTTATAGATGTGACTAGAGACGCCTAAAAGAGGAGGCATTCTTTATTCATTCAAATCAGCAGGTGCTCATTGAGTACCTGCTATGTGGTAGGCACAGTAGAAGCCAGGGATACATGCTGTGAGCAAGAAAGAGGAGGCTTTTGCCCTCAAAAGTGTTTAGGTACCAGATTATATTTAATGTATGCATTGATTTTCATACCCTAATTAAATATATTTAAGGGCTTACTCTGTGTAAGCCCTAAATGGTCTGTTCTAGGTACATGATATATAGTTTATGACAAGAAAGACAAGATTCCTGCTCTTAAGGAGCCACGAGGCCAAAAATTATCTTATTTTCTAGGAATACACAATAAAGAACTCAGAGACCATCTTTTCCCTACTGCTTATTGACTAATGCAATGAAGGAAACATAGGCATACATACACAGACATAATTAGTTGATAGTATTTCTTAATCTGGGGACTGGAGCAGGTTCTAAGCTTGTTTTAATTTCCGATACATACCTTTTGGCTGAGTGTGAAGTTTAGTTGGATTTAAAAATGGATCTAGATTTCAGTGTAAATGCATTGGACTGAATTCTAACAACTTTGCCTCTCTTTACCTTTATTCCTTTGTTTTATTGAATTTAACTTGAATGAAATCTTTTTGTTATTTGTCTAAGTCTATTTCTGTCTAGTAAGGAAGTTGAAATTGATCATGATGCCTTGACTTTGTGGGCCATCAGAGAACCATGACATTCCAGGGTATTGATTTTGTGGTGTTAAAGGGTGACAGATCTAGTGTTAAAGTGCCAAGAGAGAACTGGGTTACAGGTTGTAGACCATAAGCAGTCTTGGCTTTTGCTGAGACATGACTAGCTTTTTAAAGTAATGGAAGGAATTGTAAGTCTTAGGTAACTTTTACCACATAAACTTGGAGGCATTAATTTAAGCCAGAATAGTGTAATCGTTCATACAGGAAAAAAAGTTTCACCTGTGATAAATATATATGCTACATATCTAAAAAGTCACAATTTAGAGAATGTGTATATATGTGTATCCAGAAAGTATACTATGTGTTAAGAATATTGAGTTGTATTTCAAGTCAATATGACGGAATCTTTTAAAAACATATTCTCACATTTTGGAAGTTGCTTAGTAATAACTGAAGTTTTGTTGTCTTTCAAACCATTTTTGTAATCATTATTTTGCATTTTGCTTCTGCTGTGCTTTCACTTTGTAAGGTGTTGTAGGATATGAGTTATGATGCTCACAATTCCGAAAAGCTAGAGGTCTCCAAGTGTAACGCTTGGCGATTTTTTGTTACCCTCTGGGATAGAGAATGTTGACAAGTACATTATAATTGCTGCTACAGACATGAACTGAGGAAGAGTAACCGTGGTCATCTTTCAATGTCCCATTTTCCTCCGAATTTGTTCTTTTTCAATTTAATGACCTTTAGTGAATGCATTGAAAATAACATCTTGATTATAAGATTATTGTGTGGAAAAGTCTCCTAAGTCCAAGTGTATCTCTGGAAACTAATCAGAAGTGCACTAGATTCATTGACTTAAGCCAATCCATCATAGTCATCTTTTAATTTATTTCCACACTTTCTTCCAAGTTCCCATTCTTGAATAAGACTTTGACCTGCAAAAAAGAATAGAATGTATTTTATAATGTATGTTTGTTCTGTTTTCTAGCAACATAAGTATTTTGCTTAAGCAGATTTGCTAGGAAGTGACAGCTTTGAAAAATTGGACATAGGAACTGCTGGAAGCATTTCAGTCCCAGGCAATCTAAATACTGCAGAGGGGAAAATGAAATATCACAGTGTTTTAAAGATGACAGTTTTGTCAAAGATTCCCTTTCACTCTTTGGCTTAAAACAAATGGAATAAATCAACTGTATCTGTTCAAAACATACATGTGCACTCATGGAGGAAGCACATCCTAGGAGTGTTCCTTTAGAGAGAACCAATGAGAGAATTCTCTTCAAAAAATGTATCATGGGTTGGGAAGACTATCATTTTCTTGGCCTAATGATTAGTTTGGCACATTTTACGATCAATGAGATTTCATGAGAACTGACTTTGAGAGCAAAACATAGTCTTAACGCTGTCTGAGTATAGCATTAGTTACACATATTGGAGGTTCTTCAGAGATGTAATAATGTAATTATTATTTTGATGTGTGTGTGCATGTGTGTGTGTGTGTCATAAAGAGAGCGAGCGAGCGAGAGTTTTAATAAACCTAAGATTGGACGCTGAAGTTTTTATGGATATATTAAAATTTTGATCATACTCTCTACCTAAAAAATGCAGTTGGGTATATTTAAGAAGGTATAGCAAGTTTGACAAAGCCTGCTTTTAAGAACAATGTTATCACTGATTGGAGAGGCAGTGGAGTCTAGTTAAGAGCACAGACACCAGGGTGAGACTTCTTAAAATTTCAACGCTGCCATTTTTTTAAGATCTGTAATTTGGAACAAGTTAACTTCTCAGTTCTTAACTCCCTTCATTGTTAAATGGGGTTAATGATGGTATCTACTTCGTAGGGACCATGTAAGTTAGCCTGAGATCTCATAAACACGCACTAGAATGTTAGTTATTATTAGTAATTAAACACTTTTAACATGTTATGAGGCCAAGAATAGAAGCAGAAATTTTTTTAAAAAGCAATTCAGTAATTTAAGCTCAAATTTTCCCGAAGTCTGTAATATATAATGTTCCTTTTAGGATAGTCATAAATGAATAATGATTACATTTTTAAATTATTAACAAAAGAAGCACTGTTCATTATCACTTATGTCCTATACATATTCTGTAATATACTTTAGGAATTATACTGTTAGAAAATCACTGGTAATTTCTGTCTTTTAGATACCACAGTTACTCAGTTAACTGATTTCATGTAACAGATTATTTTCTTTTATGCTATGTTAGAGGTAGTTATGTCTGTAAATGAATGTATATTTTAATTATAATTTGTTCCAGCTCACTTTTTTGGCAAGAGGGGTTATGTTAATACTGTTACTTCCTGAAACAACTTCCATTTAATATGATACATTCATTAATTCTCTGTTCATCGTATCCTTAATTTGTCTCTTATCAAAGAGATACCTGGTAATATACTTTATCTGGTTTATCACCTAAATCTGTCCCATAAAAAAAGATTGATTCATTATTCTTTACACTAAAAAAATCTTATAACATGATCTATTTATACATTTTACTTCATTTTAGGGCCTATCAGCTTTTCATATTAATGGGATTGTCATTTTTATATATGGTAGGATTCTTGGTATGGTTTGGCTCTGAGCCGTAATATCACCTATCCTCTTAACTCTTTGGAAACATTGACTTATTTTCATTGCATTAGTGCAGACTTAATTTTATTTCATGTCTGAGATGACAAAGGTCACTTCATTAGGCACCTCATTTGCCTTTCCTCTGTAGTTTTCTGGTATCTTATACTAAGTATCATAAAAAAAAAAAGTGTTCTGCTTCCATTAACAAAAAGTGAGCAGAGAACAAAAAGCCAATTATTTGCAGCACATAAAATCCTTATGATAATTTGGTAGACTTTAATTAAACTAATACATCACATTGCACTTATAAGACAAAGGAGCAAAAGAGAAGCAAATAATCTTTTTTTTTTTTTTATTCTGTTAGGAAACACCATATTGCTTTTGGATTAAGTGCTTTAAGACTTGTGACCTATTTTAAAGAGTAAGATTTACTGTCCTTTTCATAGAAGACATATTTAAAAAGTCCTGTATAATATGAATTGGGACCACGCCCGGAAAATTTGAAATGAAACTATAAAAAAGCTTGGCTTCATTTTTATTAATTTCTTACGAATTTTCAGATTCTTCAAAATAAAAAGAGATTACGCAAATTTAGCTCATGCAGATTTGTTTTTATTACAAAGAATTTGTTTTGGTATTTACCATATTTTGCTGTATTTTTTTCATTGCCATTTGTTCTTTTTGATGAGCCCACTGCCATTATTAATGTGAAGTGTAGCATAAGTTAAAAGGATGTCTGTGCAATTTATATATCTTCTCTGCATTTCACAACTGGAATGTAGTGGAATTAGAGATACTTGGTCTTTATTTAAATAATCTCATCCCAAAATCTTTGATTTTTTTTTAAGTTGTAATTTGCATGGAAATAAACCACTGAATTGGGAGTGTAGGCATTTAGTTTTAATCCTAGGTCTGCAGTATAATATTGAATATGTCTTGTCACTGCTCGGGGCCTCAGTATTATTACTGGTAAAATGCAGTTCGGTAGAAGGTGATCCCCTTAACTCTGCAATTGTCTTTCTACATTAGTTATTAATGTAATATCTTTCTGTGTACTAAAAGTCAGCATTTTATTATGCTCATATCAGTTCCTAAATCAGTGCCACTTAGTATTTACAAAAGTATTTATGAAAACATTTTTAGAAATTTCTAATTATCAGAAAGCATAAAATTTTGAAGCTGGTCAACCACAAATAATATTAAAAGAGAATTATATTCAATTTAGAAATTCATCTGTTATTAACCCAAGGACCGTATGATCACTGTGCCAATTGTTACACTTTTAACATAGCTCCCATAAAGCAGGAACCTGGATGGCTGGTCTTTGTAATTTTGTCCTATCTCACATTTACTTTTTCAAGACTCAATTAACTCCTTGGACATTTTACTTCATTTTCTTGTTAGTGGATCAAACTCTTAGTGAGTTTATCCATCACCTGGAAACATTTTGACTACTTAATACTCCTTTCTGTGGGTGTTTAAGACTCCCCAAGTAGCTCTCAATTTTTCAGGTGCGCGATTGCAATTTCAGGGGCATTTAAGAACAGCCGAGTTTGCTATTCACTTCATCTTCTCATTAACATCTAGTCCCTGTTCAGGCAGCTTATTGCTTTGGCACATGAACCCTAGGCAGCACTGCTCTTGTTTCCAAAAGTGGCCAATATTATAGTCTGAAGAGGATAATGATGATGGCTTAAGTTTGCATTGTTTTACATTTTTATTATGAGCTTTAAGAATGGAAATGCATTAATGCTCAACTTTGGCCATATGTAATTGGAACTGTAAAGCTAGGATTCATTTTAGTGTTTTTGCTTGTATAGTATTGTCTTTTTTGTATTGAGCTCTATCACTCCCTGGTTTAGGAAAAGTGTGTCTTTAAAATATTTAAAAGAAAAACAAGAAAAAATAAAATTAAGAATTAAGACACACAGGATTTAGCATTTAAGAATAGGTGTTCTAGAGCAGGAATCCTCAAATTCTTAATTAGTTTTAACAAATAGTTGTTTTAATTGCATTCTCTGGCTTCTGACAGTTAAGTTAATTTGTGTATTTCTCTCTTTTTTTTTTTTCAGTGAACTAAGGGATTTTATTTCCTTTTTACATTTGCTTCTGTGAGTGAACCTTTCATCAAAAGTTTGGAATGCATAAATTATATATATTTTAATACAGTTAATTTGCATTTACAGAGATTTAATTATTCAGTTAAAAATTACCTGAATTATCTTTTCCTTTGGTGGGTAGAATAAAGCATAGTCCTCATTCTTTTCTTAGATGGCATAACTATTTCTAAAATGCTAGCATGAGGCTTTTATAAAGAAGACATCTTTGCAGACAATATACATGGACTTTTCCTCCCCAAGTATCCTTTCAACTCACAGCAGGGATCCTAATTTCTATCTATTTATTGATTTACTTATATTTATTTATAATTTTTAACTTTTTTCTGATTACTGAAGTAATACACAGTTGTTATAACAATTTAAGTATAGAAATGTGTGTCTTAGAATGTAGAAGTCTGCTATAAACTCCACCCCCAAAAGATAATCAGTGTTTTAAAAAGGTATATGTTCTATATTAAAAAAAAAAAAATGTTAACACAGTTGACCTTTGAACAACATGGTTTTAAACTGCATGGATCCATTTAACCCTCAGATTTTTGCAGTACAGCACTTTGTAAATGTATTTTCTCTTCCTTATGATTTTCTTTTGTTTGTGTATTTCTAATTTAGGATGTTCCAGACAGTTTTGTTATTGTTTTTGTAATTATCACATTGGTTCCTCTTACATGAAGACTTGAGCTAAGTAGAGAAAGCAGAGAAAATACCTCATGATGGAGTTGAATGGAACTATAGAAATCTCTGGTTTAGGAGGGGGGAATCTGCTCACTCTCTCCTGACCTCAGCTTGCATGTGCCTCACAGCTTTGCCTCTTCTCAGGTAGTTTCCCTCATTTCTGTAGATCTCAAGCTAACTCTTCCCTTAAGACCCTGCTTAGGTCCAGTTAGTCAGTGAGTGCTTTGCCTGCTACCCTCACCACAGTCTCCTCTCACTCTTTGGAACTCTCATAGTTTTACCTACTTGGCTCTTCTCTCTTCCTCCCACTGTTAGTAATCTTTTATATGTATGTATTTGTATGTCTCTTCAATAAAAATTTCCTCAGAACCAGGATTGTGCTTGATGATGCTTTGTATTTCCTTCCACACCTTCTGTAATGCCTCTTACATGATTGGGCTTATAAACTCTGGCATTCTTCCTAACTCTGAGATTCCATGATTATTAACAGTCAGTCAGTCAATAAATATTGATTGCTTGGCTGTCCAACCTAAGGCATTCTTTTTGTTAGGGCCCAAATCATTCATTTTCTGAAGTCAGGGCAAGGTACTTACGATGAAGAATTGGTATGAAATTATTCAGCCCCTTTCCTTCCATGGCCAGTTCAGTGGTTGACTCACACTCTAAAAGGCTTCTTTTCTTACGTGTATAGAACAGACAGTGCTAGTGAATGGCCTGCGTGTGCATGTGTGTGTGTGTGTGAGTGTGCATTCTCACTTATAAATGGGTATAGGCTTTCCTTTCTTTGGTTGAGTAAAATTTGTCTTGTCTTTTTTTGGCAATTTAGACAATTTTTGTGTATGTTGAAGTTGCTTCTTACGTGTTCATAAATTTAAACAATCATGATAGAATCCTGAGTATGATAAATACCTGGTTAGGAAGCTTACATAAGTTTGCTTATTATTCCTTAAACCATGGCAAAAATGGAGACATTTGCAGTTACAACTTAGATGTTTATTTTTAAAAGATTCAAAGTCAGATAAAAAAATAATTATGAGAAAACATAATATAGGGGAAAAAAATATTTGATTAGGAGCCAGAAGTCTTGGTTTAGGGCCCTGATTCTTATCTGTGTGATTTTCTGTAAGAAGATTAAGCTCTCTGAACTTCAATTCCCTCATAAGTAAAATGAACAAAATTACAATTTCTACTTCACAAGGACTTTCGTGAAATAAAATTAGTTAAGTGTAATCTTGTAGAAAACATCTATACAGGTGTTGCAGCAACTAATAATTGTTATAACTTATGGTTTGGCGGACATCACTTACAAAAAACAAAAGGAAGTAAAAGACAAAAATACTGTCCGAAATTGTCCTCCTCGTAGTCCTCCACTCACCCAAACCCACGTTTAGGTTATGTCCCGTTTTCCACACCAAATGATTTTCTAGTATTTTTAAAAAGTAACAGATAAATTTTCAGTGCTGGTAGGTGGCTGTGCCCTGGTTCAGCTGCTATGCTATACGTTGATGCTCAGAAGTATGAATATCCACTTCCTGTCTCTGTCTCTGTAGATGACAGAGACTACCATCAGTTTGGTTCTCTGTGCCATGGAATAGACTCTGCTCTTTAAGTAATACCTTTTTCTTTTCTCCAGATTTGAGCATCAGTCAAGGAGAAAATCATGAATATCCCTAGCAGTTTTTACATATTGCCAACTATACGCAAACACATTCAACAGATACTTGTACTTAATCTATATCAATTACATAGGTGCGTGATTTACTTTTGAAGTATACCTAATAAAAATAAGTAGAAAAATCGATACATATTCCTTTCAAAGTATATATTTCCTTATTTATTGTTTTGAAGTGTTTGGGTTTTTGTTTTTGTTTTTTTCCTTTCTAGAATTAATAAGAGTATGTCTGTTACTTTGTGTTAATTAGCTGATTCAAATCAAAACAAACACATCCTGGTAACATCCATTTCTACCCTGACCCTCACCAATGACAGCTTTCAGAATGGTGATTTCTTAAGTAGTTCTCCATGAACTCAATAAGTGATGTGAAGTATGCACTTTTACTTTTAAATATTAATCTTTAATGATAAGGAAAGAATCCATTTTTCTTGGCTTTAGTGACAGGTGAATATTAGTGCCCAGATGCATTTGTTCAGTGCATCAAAGCTTAAAATCACAAGAACACGAAACTGGCTCCTACATAGTTAATTTATGAAATGAAATTTATGGAATGTTATTCTTCAATGACATTAATACAAGGATTTCATTAGGCTGCATGGCTGTATGGTAACTTTATTACTTCAATGCATTCTATTTCTTGGGTGTGCTTTTAAGTTAAAAGTATGTCAGGTCTTGAAAATAGAAAATGAAACATTTTGACACCTCTGATTTCCTAATGTTTGTTCTTATTGCTTTACTTGTGTATTCATTTATTAAAAACCTTGTAGACAAGTTTACATAGTACATTTCCTTAGAGAAAAGAAAAGAATGACTGTTACATGGGAAAGATTAAAAAGAAAAGGTAGTGAAATTTGAGAATTTTTAGGTGGATAGACAATTTAAGACAGAATTATAGAGGGGAAAAATGGGAAAAATAATATGCTAGTAAAGTAAGGAGCATTTGCTGCGATTTGAGAAAGATCTATTCCATAATCATATGACAAATAATAGAATGTCATCGATAGCCATATGACTTCCAAATATTAAAATTAGATAATAGTAATACCATGATGTGACAAATAATATGATTTCCTTAATTAGCTATTCTCAAACATGCATTCATTCATTAAACCAATTTTCACTGAGGGCTGACCATGTGCCAACACTGAGAAATGTAGCAATAAACAGAATGGAGGTGACATTTGCCTTCAGGGAGCACATTGCAGCCTTGAATAGGATGTGAGAATTAAATGAGGGACTTCACGAAAGTAGTTAAATATTTGATAAATGCTATCGCAACATGTCACATACAGTAAGAGTACATAACAGGGAGGTCTAATGTAGTCTTGGCATGTATTATGGCTACGTCGTTGTGGTTGGTTTGGGAATAATAAACAATAAATGAAACTTTCAAATATTTAGCTTTCACTTGTTTATAAGCATTTTTGAAATGAAATGTGCAGTCGTATAGCTTGTGTAAAATAAGATAAACTATGTTCATCTTAAACTTATAATTTAAATTATGAAGATTCACTTATCAGTGATGCCTTGGTAAATGTGTTCTGCTTGTGTAATTGGGCAGAGCATCCCAAGTTATGTTAGCTTTTAGAGCTGCTACAGAAAGAAAAAAAAATATTCTTTTCGTTTCTAGGAAAAGATAAAAATTAATTTAAAAAATTAAGACATCTTAAAGCTGCTTAAATTTATACAGCTAATATTGATAATCTGCAATTAGAGCAATGTTTAAACATTTTCCATTCTTGGATATGAACAATTAGTTTCAAAATTAGACATTACTTGTTTTGGCTTTTTTTTACACCATTTATTTAAAAAAAATGAATTGGTCGGTTATTCTGTGAAGTAAATCATTTACTTCTTTACTGACTTTTGATTCTCGTGTCCTGATGCATTGTTACATTGGAAATTTGGGAGAATATTCCTCTTTACTGATTCTAATTCTTAAAGATAGATAATTTGGTAGTGGACGGTAGCATTTTTATTCTATGGAAGTGATTTATTGTCTTTTTGGCAATCTTCAAACTTACTTAGAGGTTTTACTAACATCAACTGTACCATCAAACTAGAAGACAATACTCTTGTACCTTCTGGCACTGAGAGCAGAAATCAGCCTATTGGTCAGTCTCAAATTCAGAGAAATGTTTAACACTATTTAAAACTGCCATTAGCACCAATATGTTTTGAAGGAATATTACCATGACTTTTATTTGTGCGACTAGATACAAAGTTGGAAAACATTGTCCTTTTAGGGTCAGGACTTTGAAGAGTAGAGTAATCCATCCTTGACCTGAGATCAGCGGACCATTTGTTGATAGCATGTTAATTGCTCTGATTTCTGTAAAGAGACAGTGAGCTGTCTAAAGATTGTGTTTGGAGACAAGAGAGCTACTTTAAAGGGTGTGAACACTCAGATCAAGCCCATATCCCTGAGATCTTAAGGACTTGTAAGTTGTAAAAGCTGTGACAACAAAATTACCATTTCATTCTTCTTTGTATTTGTACTATAAACAAAGCCAGCAACCCCCACTAGCCTGCCACCCCTCCTCTGTTGACATTTTCATAGCATCGAAAAGCTTGAAGCCTGAAACACAATTAATTGAATGTTTCTTTTACCATGCAAATATCTCTTGTCAGAGATAGCATCCTTGAGATTAGCCAGCAGTACTGATTTAGATCCCCCAGGGTTGTTAATTGTAGCAAACTGTTGTGTCTCTAGGACTTCTGAAAGAGGTTATGGCCATTGCAAATACATCTTAAGGAAAGAAAGAATACTATCAGCCAAGATGTGCACCCAAGCTTTGGAGCTAGGCTAGCAAGACCCTACTCACATCCCTGTAAAGCAGACATATATTTTTGTATTTTTTATAGGTGGATACAGTGCAGACCACGAACCCCCCTGGCCACATTGAGGAATCGTGTAAAATGAATGTATGTGCTCGTAAGTGAAACACATGTAATGTTCCAACTCAGTGTGTTGGATCCTAATAGACTTGAATTGTCTTGTGTAAAAAGAAATCGATTCCCAAGGGGCAGGACCACTATCTGATTAAAATGAAGCTCTGATTTTGAAGAAAACAAAAATGGACTTAAAATAAAATCTCTGCAAAAAAGAATCAAACTATACTTGGCAAACAAACTGAAAAAAAAAAATCAAGCTCTCAATATGGAATAAAGGAGGGATGTGAGAGAGGTTTTGCAATCTTATCAATAACTGTGGAGAAACAGAATCATACTCAGCAGTGTGAAAAGAAGAACAGGAAATCCTTTTCCTTCAGTTTGCACTTGAATGGACTCAAGCAAAAGAGTGGAGACATATGGTGTTACTGTTCATAGTTAATGATGTGGAGATTAGTATAGATGCGATTTCATTTGCCTTGCTTGAACTAATTGGATGTGTTACGTAGAAATCACCTGAGCCTTTGCTAGATCAACAAAGAAAATGGAAATGTATACCTCAGGACTGAATTCTGGGAAAATTAGACTGTTCAATGCTATTTAATAATTTAATAAGGCGTTAAGAAGAAATACTACAGCCAGTCAGGGAAAATGAGAAACTAGTGGACAGGAAAGAAAATAAAATTTAGGTCGCTCTGATACTTGTTTTGAAATATAATTTATTATGGTGTAAAAGCAGAAGATAGGTCACAGTATATCTCACAGACATTTTACACAATTTCTGATTGAATTTAGGGTAAACCACGTAAATGTTCAAGGAATGTATGGCCATTATACCAATAGGAAATTGGCCTTTAAAATTTGTGGTCTTATGCATTCATGTATGTAGAGGAGGCCTTTTTCATTTTAAGGATGAATTGCATGCAGGGAGTACCTCTTTGCAATATAGTTACTTGCTCACCTGAAGATACTGTATAAAGTCTAATTTTTGTATGGGTATGAGTGTATGTGAATGCATTTGCGTGTGTGCGTATGTAAGTGGAAGGAGGTAAAATTTAACGGTTGACATTTGCACTTTGGTTTGTTACCTAGAATGTAAAGAGGTAGAGTAAATTGTCTTAAGCCATTTCATATATGTTATCGTTATTAAAGATTATTATTCACAAACAAAGCCATTCTGATATAGAATGACTACTGCGAAGGCTCTCTAATTAAGTGTAATATTTATTGCCATTGAACCATTTAAATGAAGATAGTATCATTGTCTGAAAATGAGAGTAGGCTCCTGTGAAATCAATTTAAAGACAGTTGAAAAGTCCTATTATACTCCTTCAGGCTACTTCACTCAGTGACCGAGGATGTTGAATCTTGGATGCTCTTACAGAAGAGATTTGGGAAATATTTGATTTTTAACTATAACTTTTTAATCTACCCTGTAAGTTACAGCTTTTTTCACTTCTCTTCAACCTAAATTAATAACAAGTAATCATATATTAACATAGATAATAAATACTTAAAACAGATTGACATATTTTTTGTAGTCACCATGTGCCATAATAACTTTGAAACTATTGTTCTCTGGTATTTGTATTCATTTCTCTTTTTCTTGCTGATTAAGTTTATAGTAAAAATTTTTACCTCTTCTTTCTATGTGACTATCAACTGAAGTTGGTACCCTATCTATACTATTACAGGGATTTTTGTCTTTATTTATGCTATTATAATAAATTATAAGTCTATAAGCTGTATAATTCTATTGTATTGAATATTTTTCTGTGACCAAAATAATAAAAAGATAACTGCTTTATAAGATGACTATATTTCCTATTTTAATAATCTCTTAAAACATAATAGGACGTAAAATATGCTCATGTTGCTGGTTTTGGAATATAGTCGCCATCTTCACAATTTGAGAGTGAAGAGCTTAGCCACTTTAGATAAAGAGAGAAGGTTTGACAGAGATAATTTCGAGGGTGTGAAGAGAAAAGTGCCATGGACTGACTCAGGAGTTTTGATGTCAAATTTTCTTCTGCCACTAAAGAGCCAGACCCAAAGAATAATTTTTGTTTGTTTGTTTTTAGGTGCTCAGATTTCTTATCTATTAAAGGATGGGTTTGGATTGTGCTGCCAATTTTTAGATCATTTTAATTCTAAACTTAAAAGCTTTCAATAACTTGGAAACATCACAGCGTGACACTTAATACTGATCATATTAATACTCAATAGTGATCATTAGTATTAAGGTAACCGCATGCTGTTTTCCACTTAAATTGACCTAAAGCTGAACGCATGCCTTAAGAGCAAGGGAAGATACTAATTTACAGTTGTTGCTGTTCATCCTTAGTTTGACTTAATGGAAATATGTACTGAAGTATAAATAATCATGTTCTGGGATCAATAGGTATGTCTAAGTTAATTGAACCAAGAGGCACCCAAGTACAAAATCACTCAATTTGTAACCGAGAAAACCTTTTTGTTCTGAGCTGAGTTGAATGCATTCCCTGGCAGAATATTAAAGTGCCAGAACCAGTTTTTCTTGCTCTTTACCCCCCAAGGATTGATCAGCACATGAAGGTCTCTTTGACTTCAAAGGCATTCTAGACTTGGATCAGACTGGTTGGGTTCAGAGGAGAAGGAAACACTCACCCCTGATGTTTACTGCTGTGGGCTCTTTCATCCTACAGTCTTCTGCTTAGGGGAAGCAACAGGCAGAGGGGTCTTGCAACTATTATAATTTCGGGATTAATGTTTAGTCACAAAATGCCTCACACAGAAAAACAGTGCTTTTATTTTAGCTTCCAGCTACTACTCCAACAGGGAAAGGTCAGAGAAACAGTATGAAGCAAAGTGAAAGCATATACAGGATGTCAATTTTGGGAGGACGGTGCATACTAACTTGCAAAATGGTGTCACTTTCAAAATCACAAAGGTGGCATGGATAAACTTCAGGGATCCTTATTTAGAGAACTGGTCACACAGGTTTTTTTCATTTTGGCAAACCTTCTGGTCATTTATGGAACTGACTTAGGTAATAAAATTTAATTTTGTCAGCTTCTTCTTTATTATACAAGATTAGAAATTTAGATGGGAGACCACTTACCAAGCCTCTCCCGTGACCAACCCACTGTAAGTAAAAATTTCACTAAAATATAAAAAAACATTTTCAAAAATATTATTGAGAAATAAAAGACTTGCTTTTCATATTAGCTCCGGTTATTATTTCTTTTGTATGCTATTTTTGCACTTCCTGGTTTTGATAAATATAAATTAGTTGAACTGATTTTAATATTTCTTTGATAACTATTTTTTATTATTTTTTTAACTTTTAATGCTTTTAATTTTATTTTAATTCCAGTGTAGTTAAAAAACAGTGTGGTAGGGACGCCTGTGTGGCTCAGTTGGTTAAGCGGCTGCCTTCTGCTCAGGTCATGATCCTGGAGTCCCTGGATCGAGTCCCGCATCGGGCTCCCTGCTCGGCAGGGAGTCTGCTTCTCCCTCTGACCCTCCCCCTTCTCATGTGCTCTCTCTCTCATTCTCTCTCTCTCTCTAATAAAAAAAAAAATCTTTAAAAAACAACAAAAAAACCAGCGTTGTATTAGTTTCAGGTGTACAATATAGCACTTCAGCAATTCTGTGTATTACTCCGTGCTCACCAAGATAAGTGTACTCTTAATCCCCTTCACCTCTTTCATCCGATTTACGTAACCAAGAGTCAACTATGCAGACGATATATTCATTGCTCTATTTAATATTTATATCAGCCTCATGAAGCAGATACCATCATTGTCATATCATCCGTTTTACAGGTGAGGAAATTTAGGCACAGAGAGTTTGGGTAAATTTGCAAAGATACAGAATCGGCAGGAGGTAGAGCTGGTCTCTGAGTCCTGCCACTCTGGTTTCAGAGGCTCCACTCAGCCAGTGGGTCACGGAGCTTTCATGCCAAACACTGTAAAAGATGGGAGTGCAAGTGAGGTTCTGGAATTATTTTAGGGTACAGAGGTGGATTCTTTTGGTTCTTTAGATCACACATCTGTTAACACGAGTGCGGCAGATTCAACATGCATGACTTAGATGCGGAAGGCATGCCGAAGTTCTTAGCGCACAGAAGTATTGGATAAAGATGGAATCTGTGATGGAAAATCTGCTTTAAATATTGGAGACAGGGAAGAAGAAATTCTTTTCTAACTTACTTGTTTTGCAGGCTTAAAATAGGTTACCACATACTATTTGCATCAAACATTATTTGAAAGCGAAGACTGCTGTGGACTGAGGCAAATAGTAACTGCATTCTTTGAACAAGGAGAGCTCACGGTCTAATGGGAATTCCAGCCACACGGGCTAATTATTACAATGCCATGTGCTAAACGAAGGACTATGATAGTAGCTAAGAGGGCAGTGTCTGCAATCCAGGTTGCCTGGGTTCGAAACGTGGTTCATACACCTCACAGACTGACCTTTGAACAAGTAACTTGGCTCTACCTCTGTTTCTTCAGATGTAGTATAAAGTTAATAACAACATCTATGTCATGCATCGATTGTGATTATTAAATGAGATTTAGCTCGGTAATGTGAGTATGGTGTGACAAGAACTCAATAAATGCCGACAACGGTTAATTTCCGTATAGTTGTTTTATAATTAACATATGAATAGAGTGTAGTTGTTGCTGACTGAGATGTTCCTGGGCTAAAATACACGCAATATCACTGTCATTAGTGAAATAAAAGGCACCTCACAGAAAAGGTAACCCCAAGCTCTTGATGTACTTCATATACTATGGCATGAAACCCGCAAAATTGGGCAGGTACAGGTTCTCCAGTGAAACTCATCGGTTCCTGGTCTGCTACAATTCAAATCTTAGAGCACTGTGAGCTGTAATTTTTTTCAAGCATAGACAAATGAAAGGAAACTGAAAACTGAAATCAAACCTGTCACAATCCAATGATGAAAGTTTCTGAAAGGTCAAAGAACAATTTTTTGAAGGATCACTTTATCTATAATCATAAGGGAGTATAGTTTTCCCCAATTATTAGTAGCTTAAAATTGTGAAACTTAAGAATGATAGATTATTTGTCAGATTATCCTGAGAACTAAGGATGATGCTAATTATGATAACCAATCCATAAATAAGTAGCTGTTATTTTTTGCAAATATTTAATAAGTATCTATTATATATGATGGGGGCTTTTTTTTTATAAAGATTTTATTTATTTGACAGAGAGATAGAAATTCTATCAAAGATCTTCTATTTGGAAGTATTTTTGCAGGGGGAGCTGCAAGCAGAGGGAGAGGGAGAAGCAGGCTTCCCCCTGAGCAGGGAGCTCAACGTGGGGGCCTGATCCCAGGACCCTGAGATCCTGACCTGAGCCTAAGGCAGATGCTTAACCACTTAACTGACTGAGCCACCCAGGTGCCCCGGGCTTTATTTTCAAAGCCCTTTATTAAGCAGAAAATGTGCTTTGTAATAAATACTAAAGATGAGATTTGAATGTGTGAAATATAAACAAAATAAACACTGGCTGATTTGGACTGGATAATATTTAAAGTCTGGAAAGTCAGTGGCTTTCATTTTAAACATTGTAATTGGCTAACTAAGCATACTGGAGAGGATAAAACAAACTATCATTAAAAATGCTGTTTTGGGGCGCCTGAGTGGCCCAGTTGGTTGGGTGACTGCCTTCAGCTCGGGTCATGATCCTGGAGTCCCGGGATCGAGTCCCATATCGGGCTCCCTGCTCAGCAGGGGGTCTGCTTCTCCCTCTGACCCTCCCCCCTCTCATGCTCTCTCTGTCTCTATCTCATTCTCTCTCTCAAATAAATAAATAAAATCTTTTAAAAAAATGCTGTTTTCCCTATTTGAAACTATGTGTTGGATAAAATAAATTGAGTACTAATTTTGACAGGAAAATCTAGACCTCAGAAACAGCTCTGTGTTCTTGGGAACACACAGCATTGCTTGTGAAAACATGAGGAAGTTATATTTTCATTTCACAGTTTAGCAACCGAACATCTGAAAAGAAACAAAGTCAACTACAGATTTTTATTAGGCAATACATTTTTTACTTTTTTCATGAAAGAGTTGGCTACTCTATATTTTTATGGTTGTTAATACAACCATAATAACCTACCTTATGCTTTTTTTTGTGAATTTCTAAGGAGTTAAGATTAATGTAATTAAAAATAAATGCCTTCCTAGACTGTATCCTTAGATGTTAGGGGGGAAATGAACATGTCCTGTTTTAAGAAATTGGAATTTCGAGCTCAGCCTGTTTTCTAATTGCTACCGCCCAATTGTGTCAGTGGAAATTCTGTTCTGTCTCAATAGCAGGTGAGGTGGACCCAGGTCTCTCATCTTTCTTCTTCTCTCTGTGTCTAGCTGTTAAAAGGTGGGTCTGCAAGGATTTTTTTTTTTTTTCTCCCTTATGTGTCAGGCTCATGAAAGAAGCAGACATTTGGTATATGCATTCTAGAAAGATCAGAAACTGGCTGCCTCCTGATAATACATTTCAAGTGGATATAGTGCATTCTAACTCTATGCTGGTTGACTTTTTAAAATCCCTGCGTATTTATTACATAAAAATCTGCCCTGTTTTGAACCTCAAATTGAAGCTTGATTGTTAAAGTCATGTAATTGGAAAAAAAAAATCTGTGTTAAGAAAGACACGGATAATGTTAAGGAAACAATTTTCCCCATGAGCCTTTTAAATAAAAATTCTATGATGTCTAGTCACATAAATGCCTTACGATTCAGATGGAGAAGTTTGTGAAAATGTTTATGAGGATGACTTCCAACTAGTTCTACTTTCGAGAGGTTATATTCAAATGAATATCAAGAATCTGTAAATGCAGGATCTTTTTATCTTTCAATAAACCATTTTCAATACTAGGAAGAAATGCAACACATATCTTATACCAAGACTCCCTAGTAATCATGTGCTCTTGTCATCTGAGATTAACATTTGGATTAAAGAACATGATTAAAGGATTCTAAATTAGTGGTTACCAAGTTGAAATGGCACAAAAGTTAAAACAGTGTAATACAGCAATCTATTTCATGCAATATATTGCTTATACCAATTAATTAGCAGTTTAATTAGCATGATGTTTCATGTTGTGACCTAAGCCACTGTAGTCCCAATGGGTCTAGTGGAGACAATGAAAAAAAGAAGAAAGCTTTAGGATTGTTGATGGTTATGTCACATGGCACCAGAATTAAAAATATTTTTTCATTTAGGGATGCCTGGCTGGCTCAGTAGGTAGAGCATGCAAATTTTGATCTTGGCATCATGAGCTCAAGCCCCACGATGGGGGTAGAGTTTATTTAAAAAAAAAAAAAAAGTTTTTAAAAATGCTTTAAAAAAATAATTCTTCATTTTAAAATAAAAGAACATTCATATGCTTTTTTTCCCCTGAACTCAGAACAGATTTTTTAAAAAGCATTTTTATGGTATGAAATACTCGCATGAATTAAAAGCATATCAAATAACTGAATGTGCAATAGCATTAAATGAACTGCATTTTAAGCAGCAAGTGACCACAAATAAATGCCTAACGGCTTCATTTAGATAAAACAGAAGTACCTCTCACAATTTTGAGAGCAAACATAAAAGATATATATTAGGGTGATCATATTTTTGAATATATAATGTGATTCATAGGATTCTATTAAGGGCCATTGAAATTACTTACAAAGGATTGCATTTTGGAAAGCCACAATGGAACTCTGCTTTGGACAGGCCTGAGCAAAAAAATATGCATCTTAGAAATAATTTATCAAGTGCATGACATGAAAGGGGCCTCTCATCCTTTCTTCCCTCCCCAGTGAGAACATATTCAGATTGTGTGTGTTTGTCTTTACTACATAAAATGGAATTTTCTGTCGAGCCAAAGACAGTCATCTGCCAACAGATTGGTTCTGCCTTTTAACAACAGCATGAAGAATGGACGCAGTTGTTACGAATATCGGGCTATAAAGCACAACAAACCTTCTGGAGGTGCTTTTCATTCTACACTGCTGACAATTCAGAACATGCGAAGAAATGAAATAATTTAAGGATCTGACTAATATCCCTAGATTTAGTCAAGCTTTCTTTCCCAATCACTGAAATCTGTTGGCTTCTTTCATGGCTATATAATTAGGCTATTCGTTTCCTTTGAGCTTGCGTACTACAGTAGGTCCAGAGGGCTCTTTCTTCCCTTTCAGAAATTGTTCCATAGCTTCTTTTGGCAGTTAATGTATGGATGCCATTTGGAACATTGCTGGTTATTATGTCGCTCACAGATATTTTATTGTATACAGAACTAAGTATTTATGGAAGTCTAAAGTCTCTGTTATGCAAAGCCTTATAAAGAGAAGGCTGTTTAAGTTTTATTTTTTTCCCCTGACTCATTCCCTCGTCTAACACATCAATTCAAATTGCTCCTTTTTCATTTTGTAGAAATTGTCTGCAAATGGAATAGAAAGCATACACAAATTATGGAGTTATAATTGATAATATACAATCACTTGTAACTTCTACTTTCTAAAATAAGGACAAATTTGAATTTGTGATACAAAATAATTCAGTAAACATTTATGCTAGGACAGTCACCAAAGTGTTTCCAAGATGTTCCTAAACTTCTTTTTAATTTCATATTATCATATCTTCAGGCCATCAGAAAATTGCAATTTAATTTTTGCTGTGATAGTTACCCGGTAATGATCTGATCTGAGTGATCTTTCAGTTTGAATTGTATTTACTAAGAATTTGAATTGCTCTATTTTGTCCTTTATTGGATTTCCTATGAAAATATACAATTTAAAGGTATATATAATTCATAAATTAAAAGAACACCAATTACGTACTAGTCTTTGAGACTTTGAGCAACTTACTTAGCATTTCCTGTATCTAAACGAAGATAATAACAGTCTAATAGCATCATTAGGCAATGAGGATGAATTAATATACTATGTAAATTGTATGTCATAGAATAAGTTAATATATTGTATTACGTGTTTTACAATTGCCTGGCATCAAGCGAGTCAGTATAAATAACAGTACTATTAAAGAGAGGCTCAGAAATGTGACACAAGTCACATAGCTTTTCACTAGTTGATTCCAGAAGATTCCAGAAGCAGTTTTAATGCAACACAGGATGGTGCCTGACACATAGTGGGTGTCTCTAAGTGTTATTTGCCATTAAAAACAGACAGATAGGTTTTCCGGAAGTCTCATACTAATCACGAGTTAGGCTAGGGTCCAAACTGCAGGTGTATCTGACTTTAAACCCTGATTTCCTTAAATCTTTACAGGAATCTAAACTTGGTTTAGGATTATTTGTTGGTAGAGACTTCACAAACTTCATGAATAAGCTTTTTGTTTAGCGTGGCTCTGAAAAGATGTTTTTGGAATTATTTTAAAAAGTGCAGACATGCTTATGACACATGAGAATATAATAAAAAATGATCAATTATCAATGCATACTCTGAGCTGTTTCTATGAGTATCTCTTTGGATTTAGAAATTATTCATTAAGGGGCGCCTGGGTGGGTCAGTCAGTTAAGCATCTGCCTTCGGCTCAGGTCATGATCCCGGGGTCCCAGGATCGAGCCCCATGTTGGGCTCCCTGCTCAGTGGGGAGTCTGCTTGTCCCTCTCTCTCTGCCCCTGCTCATGTTCTCTCTCTCTCACTCACTCTCTCAAACAAACAAACAAACAAACAAATAAATAAATAAATAAATAGAATTTTCATTAAAACAAGCACTGGGAAATATGTAACAGGTGTATTTATTCCTTTTCTAGTGGATTTCAGCGGGGTGTTTAGGTAAGCTCATAATCCCACCTCCACTTCCTCTTTCTTTGAACATTTGGAATTCTACTCCTCCAGGGTGTCAGGCTGCCTGGGGAAGCACCCTTTGCCCAGTTACACGCTCTTCTCAGTTATTGCCATGTCATTTGGGTTGCCATTCAGCTTGTTTAACTGTGAGGTTTGGGAATGCCTTATTTCAGTTTTCCTCAAATACCTTGCTGCAATTTTTTTTCTATTAGCTTATTTTAAGAGATATGTTACCGTCGGATCTTTAAATTGAGTACTTGTCATGTAGGTGGTTGTAAGGTCCACCACTGTCCTACAGGAGTTGCCATTACTTATTGTTTAGTTGAATTTGATTCACCCTAATGACTGTTATCAGAAGTTATTCCACTCACTGTGCCATCTAGCAATATTGAATCATAACAATATGTGTTAAAAAAAAAAAAGAGAGAGAGAGCTTTCTCTCTCTTTCTTTGTGCTGCTGGTAACTGTTCAAGACTATGAGATATAATATTCACGGTTAGGCATGGAAAGTGTAGTGGAACTGCTATTAATGTTTGTGTACAAATTACGTACAGTAGATTGAGATACTACATTGAAGCCTGAAGTACTGTGTTCATTGCTGCCCAAAGTCTTGCAAGGACAGGACAACTCATGGCTTCTTAGGCCATGCTCAGGAATGCTTAGTGCCTATTAATTTCTAAGAAATAAATTTCAGATTCCTTCATTGAGAATTCTATCCCTCTGACTCTAAGCCTCCTCTCCCATTTTTACCTTCCATTCTTCCTTTTCCGTGAACTCTATATTCCAGCTAAGCCTGGTGATTTTCAAGGGACTTTACCTTGCTCTGCACTTACCTGCCAGTTTATTTTCACTTATACTACTACCTCCTCCAGCAATTTTCTTTCTAATTTTACGTGAGTGAATCCTACCTTCCCTCTTTTCCTGGTTGCTAAGTTGTTAGTGCTAATTTTAAGCCACTTTATCTGTGTGATTTTTATGCTACCTGAATCTTCCTATCTCTAATGATGGAATATTTTGTGCATGTAAGTGTATATGCATATTATTTCTTTCCTACACTATAATCTCTTCACTGGGAAGGTCCTAGTCTGATTCATATTTATTGTCTCCTTCCAGTTTTCAGCAAAGTGCCTTGCTTATAGGAGATAAACAGATGCTGGACTGAATTCACTTGATGCTGTAAATGGGAATTTATGTGATTCTAAGGCATTCAATAAATACTAATTGAGTTCCTACACTAGATTAGGTAGTGGGGGTATTGCATTCCTATAAAATATCAAATGCTGGGTAACACAGATATATACATATTCATGTACATATGTATGTCGTGAACCACATGAACTCTGTTAAAGCTCGCATTCCACTGTGTTACTCAGGAACTACTCTATTGCAGGAACTCTATTGTTAGTAAGATAAATATCTGTTTCCCAGATGTGAGAACTACATAGTACCCAAAGGAAGGCATGTCCTCTGGCGGACAAGTGGGTGCCAGGGCAGGATGGTATACAAGGAGGCTGGAAAATAGATCAAAATGTATAAGGCATTAGAATCACGTTATGGAGATACAACTTGATGCTGGGAGAAATGGGAGTCAGACAGCAGAGGTTTTTCAAGACTGGGGAGTGGAGACCCTGATTTGTTAGGGGAATAACTTTCAAAGCAGTGGGAAGGAAGCACCAGAGAGGGAAGAGACAAATAAGCTGAAGGGATTTGGGTTGCTCTTTAATTGAAACGTATTTCTCAGAGACTCAGAATGCTGCGCCATTAGTTCTCACACTTTGTGTGGACCGTGAAGTCGTAGAGACAACTGCTCTCTTTGGTCATTTCTTGGCCCTGGTAGAGTACTCTGCCCTAGAGACTTATTTCTTTAGTAGAGGAATAAGTATAATTAATACCAAAAGAAATACATTTTAATGCATGGTTTCTAAAATCAATATACACAAAACCATTCTTGGAACATGGAGTTCAGCTCAACTTGAACTGTTTACGTGTGACAATATGGCAAGTCTGTATGATGTTTCCGGGATAGACACAAAGCATGATTTTAATATAAAATTCCTTTTCTCTAATACTGTGAAAAGAGACTTTCCTTGATGTTAAGCTATGATCTCAAATGAAGTCATGCTTTGGGGGTTATCTTGAGGCTGAAGACTAAAGAATCATCACTCATCAAATCCATGGAATCCATTTTTACCTCTATCATTGCCGGAACTCACTGCCCGAGCTCTAAGCTGATTTTTATTTCAGACCTTATCCAGAAGTATTTTTATTTTTATATATATTTTAAATTTTGCAGCATATTATTAAAGTATTTTCAGTGATTTCTGTTTGCTTTTTTTGCTTCATGGTTTTAAAAAAAGGATTTATGCTATAAATAGTGCAGATACGATTTTCACAATCCTGTAGTTTATGGGATTTGCTGTTTTCTTTTGAAAAAAAAAAATTCATAGGACTTCATTTGTAGTAAGACAGTTCTGGCAGTTCCATGACAGTGAAATTTTAAGGACATCAATATTGAAGGACAAAGGCTGTGGAGTTACTCTCTCTCTCTCTCTCTCTATTTTTTCACCTTTAATTCCAATTAAAAGATATTCTATTAGACTAGATGCTTTCTGCCTGGATGTTTTCTGTCTGATCTTTGACTTGCAATCAAGGAAAGTCAGATTCCTTCTATTAGAGCTGAAAGGGCCCATAGCCTGCCAGGGGTTATCTAGTGTTTCAAGAATTTAGAATCTCTGCTCTATGAATAATGATTAATATGTGGTACTTGTATTGTTAAATCTTTCAAGAAAAGTGTCTTGTTAAGTTATTCTGCGCTGCTGAAGCCATTCTTAATAGTCCACGTAATGCAGAGGTTGCACATATCCTATGTATGCAAAGTGTTTCACCCACGATTCTATATATAAATATCCACATTCGTAATACACAATTTTCCAAATACCTATTTTATGCTTTATCATGAAATTTATGTAAAATCTGCTATAAATCATATTCAGTATACTTTATCATGTAATTTTTTTACAAGAGATCGTATTTTTTTGAAATTTTTATTGTTTTTGATAGGTTTCAGAAGGAATGCCATCATGCCTTTAATGTTGCTGTTACCTGTGGTGTGACAGTTTAAAATTTTCTAGCTAATATCAGTATGAAAGGGTACAACCTCTGATATGACATATTGTCAGAATATCTTTTCATTGGATATAATTTAGGATTTTCTCAATGCTCGGTTTGCAAATTCAGAATATAACCTTTACTGATATCATTGGTAATATATATCAGGAATACTAATGTCTGTGTTCACTCACGTACAGACTGGCTGAAACGTTAACCGATGGAGTATAAAGGTATAAAAGTGTTAGATTATTTTTGAGGCACACATATTATCTATCTAGATATCTATCTATATATAATATTTTGAAATATATTTTTCCTTCACATACACCTTCCAAATATTCAAATATGCATATATATATATATATATATATATATATTTCAGAATGCATTTTTCTATTCTGAAGATCACCAGAGGGAAACAAATACTTGATAATAATTATTGAATACATGCTTTAGCCAAGAAATTGTGCTTGAGGCTGAAAATATAAATATGGGAAAGATACTGTCTTTGCTTTCAACAAACCAAGAAAGTCAAATGTGTTATAAGTGCTATAGGACGACAAAGTGAAGACATTTGGGAAAGGTTTCATGATACAAGAAACTTTTTAGTTGAACCTTGTAATAGTTAATAGTTCACTTACACTAAGCAGGGAAGAAAGACATTTCAAATGGAGAAAATATCATGAGCAAAGTAATGAAAACATCAAAATTCTTTGTATATTTTGGTAAAAGTCACATAACCCAGTGTGGTTAGAGTGTAGGAAACATGGGATGGGTGACTCAATATGAACTGGAAAGAGCAAATTGATTCAGCTCAAAAAGAGCCTTGAATTTTATGTCTAGCTGTTTGGGTTTATACTGTAAGTATTCAAAGTCACTGAAAGTTTTTGAGCAGGAGTATAATGCAGTAAGCATTTTGGAATGATGGCTCTGTTGGTGGAATGGAGGGCAGTTTATAGTAAAAATGCTAGAGAAAAGGAGACTGATGTGATTCTGATGCATGCTATGGAGACAGATCAAGATGTGTATGGACAGAAGGATGTAAAATATTTGGTACATGATTGGAGGTTGGAGAAGAAAGGAGAGATAAAATAAGAATGGAAAAGAAGTTTTTTTCAGATTTTCATTTTGAACATTTTCATTAAAAAGTGGAATTTGGAGGGAAAAGTGGAATTTGAAATGTAGGAGACTAAGATTGGGAAGGGAAAGAATTAAGAGTTTATGTACGTTTAGTAACAGGTGACTCCATACAAGTATATGAGTTCCCTGGGGAATATAGACAGAGTGAAAACGGGAGGAGGCAAAGGGCCAATCTTGATGAGCCATAGCGAGGATAACATAAAGGAGAACCGAAGTAAATGTGCAATCTGGAGAAATTGTGTGATGAAAAGCAAAGATGGAAAGTGTTTCAGTAAGAGTGGAGTAGACATACTAATAGTAACAATATCAAGAGCTATAATGATAGCAAGAATTGACTTACCTGTTACTAGGCACTAGATTCTACACTAAAAATATTACACAGATTAGCTCATTTAGTACTAATGACTCAATTTGTTTTCAAGCAATAGAAACCAAATTTATAACAATATTTTAAACCAAAGATAGCTTTGGGGAAAATGAGCTGGAGCTCACAAGGTACTAGTGGAAGATAAAGGAAAATGCTCAGGAAAAAGAAAAGTCTATTCCAGCTCCAAAGGGTGGAGGTAAATTCAGGGGTTAGTAGGAATTGGTAAACTCTCTCTTTCAGATACTACTCCTAGAATGACTTAAAGCCAACTATGTTAATGTAGTTCATCACTATGCTTACGTTTCAGACTCCAAAGAGGGAATGCCAACATGTTCTTTTGGGGTGAATTATCAACCTTTTGGTTAAGGAAAGGCAACACACTTTGAATAATAGTCTTACCAGACAGAATTCAGTAGGTGAAAAGTAATTTGCTCAAAGGAAACCTGGCTGTCCTTAAAAGTGACCCATGCATCCCCAGTTTAAATGTGAAGGAGCTACATCTTGCTCAAATTTTGCCTTGCTCAAATTTAAGCAGTTAGTAAGGGAGGGAATTGATATTAAAGCTAAACTCCCACCATTCAGAACAATATAACTGAAGAGTGAGAAAAGACTCCTTTATGCAGCATTTCTAATAGATTCATCAGCATGGTGGCCAGGTAAGAGTACATCAGGTTTCATGGAAACAGTTGTAAGTAAGCAGAACCATTGAACACAAGGTATTTTGCCAACAATTTTGCAAGGAGAGAAAAGGAAACAGTAGTTTGGTGGTGGAAGAAATGAGGAAAGATCTTTTTTACAAAATAGGGAAATTTAGGTGGGTTTATAGGTTGAAAGAAAGAGGTTTAGAGGTTAAACAGAAAACATTGATGAAATAAGATCCTGTCAGAGGCAGGAAGGAGTGGGATCAAAAGCTCAAATGGATAAAATAATGAGGATTCTTCTGAGTTGCAAAATGAAGTTCCAATGAGTGAAGATGCAGGCAAATTTGGAGAAGTAGAGGAGGGAAGCTGAAGGGGGTTCACGCCTGATGGCCACAATTTTCTCAGCAGTAGGAGGCAGAATAGTGTGTTGAGGTTGAGGGGAGTGAGGCTGAGAGGGAGGCATCTGAGGAGGGTGTGGTGGGAACAGCTGCTCTGTGGAATGGGGAGACCAGCCAAGTAGGAGTGAGTAACAGGGCTGCTCAGCGCAGAGAGTTCAGCTGACATTGGAAATCATAAATCTGTAGCAGAGTCAATCAGCGTGGTTATTCAATTTTCTCAGTAACTCTTGGCAGCCCAGGAGGAGGAGGAGAGCAAACAGATGGTGGTATGATTTGGTAATGGGATTGGCAAGGCAGCTGTGAGAGGAGGTCAAAGAAGGGAAGAATCAATTGCACCCGTGAAAGTATGGTGTCGGGGGGGGGGTGGGGCGTCAAGCCAGGAAGAATTGGAGACTGCTAGAAAATGGAGAGGCACAGCAGTGGAGGGCATCAGCTTTTGAAGCCTAAGAAGAGCTTTGGGGGGCATGAGCAAGTAGGACAGGGGATTAGAGGAGAGAATTTCACAATTATGCATATTATAGTAGAACACTTTTTGTTTAGAACAGTCCATTTTGTATCTGTGGGTGTGGGTTGTCAAAGCTGAGCAGAAGGGATTGTCACTAGAATATAGGGGGAAAAAGAATTTTGAAGCTAAATAGATGAGTGAGTCATCCAAATTGTCTAGCATAGGGACAAGTGATAGAAGGAAAAAAAACAAAACAAAACAAAACAAAAAACCACAACAACAAGCCAGTCGCCAAATTAATCAAGTGAATTGATGAAATACTTGTAGATTACAAGATTTAGGGAGAGTTAGACAGTTTGATTGTTGGGGCTTTGTAGATATAGGGCTTGTTGAACTAAGATAATAGAACGATGTCCCAGAACGGGAGGGGAAGTCCAAGGGAATGCCCCTCTTCCTTTTTTGCCCTGAGATAGGAAGATGATTACTGTTTTCACCAACAGTGTTCTAGTATGTGGTGAAATCTAGGTGAATAAAACTTAAAACGCATTGCAAGCAATTCCCATTCTCGGACACTTAATTTGCATTTACCCTAAGATATGTTCTAGTAGATAAATTTCTTCTTCTCTACTAGGTCATACTAATTTTCATTTAAACATGTGGTTATAACATATCTTAAACACAAGGAACCCAAATAACCACACACACATACACCACATCTCTGACTTAGCTACCACCTCCAGTTACTGCCTTGTGTTTCTGATCTCCTTCACCCAAACTTGTCAGAGTGTTGCCCATATGGTCATCCCCCACTGACTCACATAGGAAAGTTTTTAAAATCCACTATATGGGCCTTCGGTCCTTTCCACTCCACTGACGTGGCTCTGTCAGGGACATCAGAATTCGTTATGCTGAATCCAGTGGTCAGTTCTGTCTCCCTGTATAAATCTTGGCATTTGGACAGTTGTTCACTCCCTCTCCCTTGATTACTTCATATCGCTGTACTCACTTGGTTGTCCTCTTCCATTGCTGACTACGTCTTCTTAGTGTTCCATGCTGCTTCGACTAGATGCCTAAATCACGCAGTACTCCCGGATTTTGTTTACGTATGTCACCATCTCAAACGTCCCCCTGGGATCCATACTTAGCACAGCTACCTAGTCGGCTTTTCCACAGGTAAAGACAGGAGTACACAGTGGTTGTGCAGTAGCTTCTGGTACCAGATTCTGCTTGGCTGACTAGAGCCAGTTTCTCCATAGTTTTGTTTTCTTATGTCTAAAATGAGAATCATAATAAGAACTACTTCCCAGGGTACTTGGGAGGATTAAATAAGTAAAGAATATAAATTAAAATAATATATATGCATTTAGAAATGTACTTGGCTCGGAATAAGTGCTCAACCAATGCTAGCTATTAATGTTATGACAAACATAACAGATCAAAGGCAGAACCATTGCGTTTTCCCTCAAATACCTTAATTTGCTCTCTTTGTAAATCTTTCTGAGTGAATAATACTGATATCCACTCACTTTGTTCAGGGTAAAAAAAAAATAAAAAAGAGATCATCTTTTGCTCTTTTCCCTCTATAATGCCACCCCAATCCATCAGTAGTTTGTATTACCTCTACCTCAAAAATCTATACCAAACGTCACCATATTTCACCACCTCATCTTCTAAACTGTAGCTCAAGCCACCAACATCTTTGTCTCTGATTCTCCTGGAATGACCACAGTACAGTCTCCTATGGAGTGATCCTTCTAAAGTGTCAATGCAAATATATCTTTCCACTATTTAAAATTCTCCAGTGGATTTTCATTGCAAGGAGAATAAAATCCAACCTCCCAAAGCGTTCTGCAAGCATGCCCTGGTTGGTAACCAGTGTGCCTTGGAGACTCCAACTCTTCCACAGTCAGCAAAACCACTCGGACCTTTTCTTCTTCACTCAAACAGGCCAAAAGATTTCCCCTGTCAAACCTGTTGAATGGGAAATTAGGCTTTCAAAATGTAATCTGAAAGCATGCATACTATATATCTGGATTCTGGTTGCTTCTTTAAAAATCTGATGAAGCGTAGCGTTCTTACTCAATATTACATCCCTAGACCTAACCCAGCACATATTGTCAGTCTTCATCAATTTGTAAAAAAAGGAGATTTGGTGATTCCTGGCACGTTTTCAAAATTCCAATGGAGAGAAGCTTTCTGATTTTGAATATTTTGTGAATTCCAAAGTGATACCCTGATTAGAGCCTGAATTTTTTGGAGACTTGCAAGCAAGAGAGGTCTCAACCCAAGTTCCTTTTTTTCCAAAAGGATAAAAACAAGTGCGGTGGCAGTGGGATCTCTGGGGAGCCTACAGTGACATGGGCGGTTGCTTTTCTCAGCTGGTGTGGGAGGGAGAGGTGGGCAGGCACGGAGGCATGTCTCCGTGTTGGTGTCTTCAGAAGATGAGTGAGCTCCAAACATATACAAAGGCTGTGGGATGGATCGAAGAGATGCCAGTACTTACAAAATAAACATATCGAGAAGAGGTTAAATGCAATTATCAATTATTGATTGGAGAGAGAGAGAGTATAATTGACAGATTCCAAATATCACAAAAAGTCACTCTAAATTGTGTTCTCTGGTCTAAAATATTCAGTAGTTTTTTTTTTTTTTTTTTTTTTTTTTACTTGTTAAGATGTTTGATTAATAACTGGTTTCTGCTTGTTTATTGACAAGGAAAGCAGAAAGCTTTTTCAGGGTGTCCTGTTGGATTCTCTCTCTCTTTCTTCTTATTTTTTCCCCTTCAGGATAACTTAGGCACAATCCCTAAAAGAACACCAGTTGGCCGATTTCCATTTGGCATCCTTCCCCTCTTATTTTCACTGAAAAGTGTGGAGTCTAGTTTTTAATGCTATCTCTGACTAAATTCAAGCTTTCAGTTCGACACCTATCCTCCCCCTGTTTTTCATATAAGCAGTTACCTCTTTTTGTGGGAAAAATAAACATAACTCTGGACTCTAACTGGGTAGAATCAGATAAAAACAAACTGTAGAAATATGGGCTCACTAATTTCTAGTAATCTTTTGTAGGCTTTGGAGTACAAATGTGTCATGTGAAAAGCTCCGTCTGTGCAGAAGAAATTGAGTGTTTTACACTCAGATAATTAGAAAATTGTCAAGACATATGTTGCTTTTTACAAACGTTTTTGTATTTATTGTTTTGCAGATGATACCAAAAATTATCACAGTGCTGAATTATGAAAAACCTCTCAACTCAGAGGTCTTCATCAATGACTAATTGCTACTATTTGTAACCACTTTAAAAGCAAATAAAGCGCCCATCTGGTAATTCTATTAATGGTTTCTATATTAAATGGCTATTGGTCCCCCAAAAGAAAATATGCAATTATGAAATATTCATATTCGACTCACTATTGAAAAGCTTACAAATGTATCTGGAAAAAATAGAGTTTATCATTTCTTTTCTCATTCCCTATTAAGCCTCTAACCTTTTAAAAAATCAAATTGGATTAATGATGTAGCCACATATACTCAACAAAATGGAAAATTAAAGGAATTATCTAAACAAATTAAGACAAAAAAGGAATGTTCAAAATTAATAATTTGGGTATCAGTATCAGCTCCCCTCCCGCCTCCAATTCTCTGTGTTTCCACCATAGAACTCATGGGCCTTGAACACCCAGGTCTCTGCATTGAAAAGAGGGAAAGGGAAATGCTAGTTCTGATCCTGCTATTTTGAAACTCTGACTTAGAGCAAAAAATTCTTGCACTTCACTGAGACTTCATTTTTATGGTGGTCAAGTGGGAAGAATCTCTTTCTTTTAAACTTTAAAAAAATTTTTAAACTAAAACAGTTGACCGTTTTATCTTCACATTTCACAATACAAAGGAAATGTCCTTTTATTTATTTATTTTTTTGGTCTTACTAACTCCTCTGCAAAAACTATTCTCTCTGATAGGAAAGGGGAGCAAGTCTTCCTTGTCCTGTTGTTAGAAAACACCCAAGGTCATTAACACCAGGATCTCCTGTGGAAGTAGAACATGTAATATAAAATGGATATAGGGGTGCCTGGGTGGCTCAGTCGGTTAAGTGTCTGCCTTCAGCTCAGGTCATGATCCTGGGGTCCTGGGATGGAGTCCCCAGTGGGGCTTCTTGCTCAGCAAGGAGTCTGCTTTTCCCTTTCCCTCTGTTCCTCCCCCATCTTGTGCTCTCTTTTGCTCTCTCTTGCTCTCAAATAAATAAATAAAATCTTTTAAAAAAAATGGATATAAAGAGGTTCCCTTCTCTCTTTATCTGTCTGGTTGAGTCACTCCTGGCCAGGTGGGCACCATCATGGGACAGGTGAGAGGTCTCATCACTGGGGGCCTCGGCATCATTGACGTGTGGACTCCCATAGGTGGCCTCATTCCAGGAGCTGGTCCCACTGGCATCATCCCAGGAGGATGAGGGTTCATCATTGTCACCATGGGAAGGCCCCCCATATAGGGTGCTGGCATCGTATTAGGGCGAGGAGGACTCCGGAGACTGGAGGGGTGGGGGGTGTCGGATCATTGCCGCTGAAAGAGAAGGAGCAGTGATGGAGTAGGACATATCTTTTCTTGTCGAAATGCAGTGGTTTTGTCGATCAGGCTCTGCTCCTGCTCTTCCATCCGTTCCTGATACTAGGCTTTCGCATTCTCTTTGTGTTTCCTACCACTCTAGTGGAGAGTCAACGGGTGAGGTATGTGATACCATGGTCACCATATAATTGAGGCATCTTGCTCTGCGCTTGGTCCCGTGCTGCCCGGAAACGCCCTCTCCTCTCGTCTTTAGTGCTGGAATGAAGAATTAAAGAAATGACAAATGTGAACGTGTTTTGTAAAAGTCCGTCCCTTACAGAAGGCAGAGATGGCTCTCACACGCAGGCTTCTGAAATAGGACAATCTTTATCGTCCACCTAGTCTGAATTATCTTCTCACTGAGGAGGAAGAAGGTGTAGAACTGCTCCAGCTCTGCTTTATTCTGAGCTCTGGTCCCTTGGAGGTTTGTGAATATTCACTAACTTCACACCTCCTGCTGCACGGAGGGGGGCGGGGGAGGTGCTTTTGTATGGACCCATAGGGAGAAACCAATTCTCCTGCTTGCCTCTCTGCCTTTGATCCCCCAGTGACCCTCTCCACAGAGGCAGAGTGCGTGGATCTGGTTTACATTATACATAAGGCGTACTGTGCCCCTGGCTTTAATGTTCTAGCACCTTTTCTGATTTCGTGATGCCATCTCGCGCCTCTTTGCCTTTGTACGTGCCTGGAACGCAAATTCTCTTTTTCGTTGTTCTTCAGTATGTAGTTCAAGTCTGTATGGTAGGATTGTAGGTGACAATTTTTTTTTTTTCTTCTTTATACTTTGCCTTTTTAGTTCTCTTTCCGTGACTTTTATAGTTAGAAATGTCATTTGATGATTTTATTAACAAAAACCTGAAGTTCCTCACTTGCAACCTGAATCAGAGTTAGGAGCTCCTCACTTTGTTTCTCTGGTATAAATGTTCACCTCTCCTAATAATCATGTAAATGCAATACCAGGGACTGCTTGTCTCACTAGACTGAGATCTGCAGTAACATATCGTTCTTCATACCTGCTACAGTATCTGTAACAGACATTTATTGCATGTCAGTTAAATGAATGAGTATACAAATAGTTTATGTATGTAGTTTATTTTATTTTTAAAGATTTATTTATTTATTTGAAAGAGAGAGTGACAGAGCGAGCACATGAGTGGAGGGAAGGGCAGAGGGAGAGGGAGAGAATCTCAAGCAGACTGTCCACTGATAGCAGAGCCCATCGGGGGGCTCGATCTCACGACCCTGAGATCATGACCTGAGCCAAAACCAAGAGTCAGACACTCAACCGACTGAACCACCAGGGAACCCTGTAGTTTATTTTAAAGTAGTAAGTAGATATAGGACAATATTAAATAGCTAGTAATTAATTAGATCTGCAGTTACTATTATGTCCCACATACAAGTTCTTAGTTTCTTTTTGTGCTTTTATACTCATTGGAAATATATGATAAAAACAAATTTTAGGGCGCCTGGGTGGCTCAGTTGGTTAAGTGACTGCCTTCGGCTCAGGTCATGATCCCAGGGTCCTGGGATCGAATCCCACATCGGGCTCCCGGCTCAGCGGGGAGCCTGCTTCTCCCTCTGACCCTCTCCTCTCTCATGCTGTTTCTCTCTCGCTCGCTCTCTAATAAATAAATAAATAAATAAAATCTTTAAAAAAATTTATTATTATAACAAATACATAAATGTATAATAAATAATTGATGCAAGCTCTTGTAAATTATAATTTGTAAGACAACTTCTCATTCTGTCATTTCTTTTTTGTATTTTCATCTTGAGACTTATGGCTAAACCTTAGCAGTCGAGGTAAAGGCACTTTGGCGATATAAGGGCATGACTCATAAAATCCCATGGGCATGACTCTTTGAAATAGATTACTGCTAGGGATAATTTCTAGTGGTTTGGCCATTTCAAGTCAAATCTGAGGTTGGGACAACTGAATACATTTGAATGACAGTCAGAAGCTTCACACATTCCCCTCAATGGGAAGGATGCTGCACCCTCTACTTGAAAGAATATTTCTTTCACAGTGGCAATCAGTGGCCTCTGGTATGAGCTGGCAAAGATAAGCACAATTTCATTCAGTTTGAATCAATAGATATTTACTATATACTAAATAATTTATGAGGCTTATGTACAATAGTACATAAGACCTTGGCCTTTTCTTTGAGGAACTTACAAGTTTTAGGGAGGTATTAGGGAGGTAAAACATAATCAATTACCTATTAAGAAAGGGTGAAATATTGACCAGTAACATTCAAAACATTTCTTAGGGACTGCTCTTTGCTTGGCACAGGGATGAGTACTAATAAAATGCTTTGGGGATAACGTAGCGTAGAATCTTTAACTGGCATGGCGGGGGGCATTGAGGTAGATTCGTCTTTCCTTGGGCATGGTAGGTAAATACTTTGGACCCACAATACTTTTAGGAACCCATGTCAGTGTTTTAATTTCTTTTAAAATCAGAAGAAAAACAAGGTCCTTTTAGGCCAAATAAAATATTTTAATATGCAATAGTAACATATTCATCTTTATATCAACAGAGTCATAATATAAAATTTGTAAGATTTTTTAACGATGAAAGTGTTCCTCAAAGACAAAAGAGCCTAGGGTCCATGAAAGTCACGCTGTGGCTCTCTCTGGAGGCAACTGGAAGCCAGAGGGAGTCAGATTTTAGACTCCTGTAGATTAGTCTAAATTAAATTTAATTAGTCTAAATTAAAGATTTAGAACACCCGTAGTGGGCCTTGAAATAAGAGTACCATTTCATTAGGTAGAAGACAGGGGAAAGATTAGATAAAGCCAAGGCCCAGACTTGCAAAAGAGTAGAGTGAAATAATTCAGAGGTGCACAAATCATGTCCCCTAATTAAAGTTTTCAGTTCAGTGGACAGAGGCAAGTTTATGCAAAGGACAAGTTACATAAGAGATGATATGTGCCTATTCCAAGAATGGGGAATGAGACACCTGCTTCTGAATCTTTAAGATTCCTGAGAATTAGGGGCGCCTGGGTGGCTCAGTTGCTTAAGCGACTGCCTTCGGCTCAGGTCATGATCCTGGAGTCCCGGGATCGAGTCACGCATCGGGCTCCCTGCTTGGCGGGGAGTCTGCTTCTCCCTCTGACCCTCCTCCCTCTCATGCTCTCTGTCTCTCATTCTCTCTGTCTCAAATAAATAAATAATAATAATAAAAAAAAATCTAAAAAAAAAAAAAGATTCCTGAGAATTAAAGCTTTAGAACTAGATGGTTTAAACAAATACAACTTACTGTTATAAAATTCTCGATTTTCTGGTTCATGACATCTGTTTGGGAGTAGGGTGGACTTGGAGACTGTCTTCAAGCCCTAACGTCTTTACTTATCAGTACCTATGAATTTATCACTCTTTGTTTTATCATTCTCCATATATATTTTGGGAATATTACCAACAATATAACATCTCAAAATTACATTTAAAATAATGAAATCACCTTTCCCTCAGGTTCAAGCAAGCAGGATTGCTTGAACACTCTAGGCAAAATATGAATTCTTATGTATATTGGGTACAACTGTTTACTAGTAAGTCAATAAACTTTCTAGGGCAAATTCAAAATCCAAATTCAACAAGTGAGTCATATCATGATTCATACTGGTGAATTCTGTTAAACTATTTTCAAAATTTTAGAGCATAAAGTAAAATTTCAGTCTAGCATAAAGTGTTGTTTTTATTCCATTCAAGCTTTAATCAATTCCTTGAAGGACATGTTCTCCCCTCATTTTCTAAACCATATTCTCAGTCCTCTCTTTTCTTTCCCCTCTCATGTAATGGAGGGAAAACATTATTCATCTAATTTACTTTGAGAGAATAACATTAAGGCTACTTACATTTTCTAATTATTATAAAAGTGAATAGTAGGTGAGCTGATGAATTTCATTTTTCGACTAAGTAAACATGCACATATTAAATTCTCTAACTGTCATAAATATAATCAGGCCCTTAATTAGAAAATGAAGGAAACATAATTCTAAGCATTATGAAGATATATTTGGCTTCTGGTGGTTAACACATCTCAGATGAGGTAACTCAATCAGAATCCCGTACTCTCCTTGACTCTAAATAGCACTTTAACAATCTGTCATACTGAGAGTTTAGGGGAGCCAAAAAGCTGTGCCATTTTTATGGCAGGTGATAGCATCATCTTTAAACCTAGAGGATACTAGCCCCTCCTATGAAAAAGGGGCTGGACCATTGGTTATTGAAATTGATGTTTTTAAACATGGAGAAAAATCTAGTTTTTTAAAACATTTTTTCATTTGTTGCATAGTTATTTGCAACTCCAAAAATTTTAAAAGGGAGGCCAATGAAGGCATTATGAAAATTAAACTATTCATTTTGGGGTGTTACTCATTGAGTAAGTTTGCAAGAATTCCATTAGTCTCTGGCTAGCTCTAAGTAAATGTCATTTGTTCACTCAAGAAAGTATGGACACAGCAAAACATTATGCTAAAGATAAGGAGTGTAGGGCCGTATAAGGCACAGTCCTTGCCTTCAAGAATTTTGTGGCCCTAGTAGGGGAGACAGAAACCCAATGGAAACAATCACTAGTACTGCATCCTGTAGTGTGGAGAAAAGATACTGAAGTCCGGTTTACAGAGCAATGGAGTAAATTTCACCTTGCTTACATTTTTTTTTTTTTTAAGATTTGGGTAAATTTTTCAAAGTCGTATACCTAGATTTATCTATGTCTGAACTTATCATGAAATTTTAACCCCTGCTATATTTTTCATATTTGGATAAGCAAATGTACTTTATGCCACAGTTTTTTATTATCTATTTTTACAAATAGGTAAATTTATTTATTCTACATAGAGCTGTTTACAAATATATGTAAGTATCTATATTTACATCTATATTACCTATATATTTTTACATATTACCTATATATTTTTACATATATTACCTATTTATTTTTTACCTATGTATTTTTACCTATATATATATAGGTAATATGGGTATATGCATATATTAAGTGTGTAATGCATTCATATATACACATATAAAAGAAGAAAGCCAACACTTTGAACATTTTTTCATTATGGTTTTCCAAATTTTTCTGTAAGATTTAATTTCATACAAAATCCACAGTAAAAATTTCATTTGTCATAGGAATTTCTATTGTTGACTCACTTAGTTATGATTTCCTTTAGTTGATTTCGCTTTTCAGTCAATTGTTTTAAAACGGTATGAAATGCAGCAACAACTCAGTTTTATTTACTCTTTCTTCTTTGAACATCATTGTTGGTGGTACTTTTACCTTGTCCTGACCTTCAAAAATTATTTCCTTTACTTACTTAGTTTTCTTTTTATATGAGGACGCCCTTTTATATTAGAAATCTCTGTTGACTCTTGTTTCGTATTCATTGCACTGTGCTTAATAGCTGGTACAAAGACATATGGAAACAAATCACATTGGTCCTGTCTCCTTGTGAAAGATATCTAAGGCTTGGCGCCTGGGTGGCTCAGTTGGTTAAGTGACTGCCTTCAGCTCAGGTCATGATCCCAGGGTCCTGGGATTGAGCCCCACATCGGGCTCCCTGCTCAGTGGGAAGCCTGCTTCTCCCTCTCCCACTCCCCCTGCTTGTGTTCCCTCTCTTGCTATTTCTCTCTCTGTCAAATAAATAAATAAAATCTTTAAAAAAAAAAAAGAAAGATATCTAAGGCTTAAAATATAATATAAACTTTATGTGAATTTATTAACTGAATATATTCTTTAGGTTTTAGAATAAGTTACTAGCTCTTCATATTTAATTCCCAATGTAAGGGTAAAAGAGTAGATTAGAGTCTATTTTTTCCATAATTTTTATTAAAACTGATGTGTTAATTAAGACTCATGAATTTAGCATCTGCTTTCCTATATTATGTTTGGCGTGATGGGAATGTAAAAAATAGTGTAAGACTATCTCTGTACTAGGTGGGCTTAGAGAGTACAGCTTTGAGACAGATTAACAAGCATGAAATAAATAGCACTATAGTAATAAAGAGAATAAACCTAAATTGTAAGTTATATGAAGGCTATAAATATATACATGCATTTTTATTTGTTAGTGCAAATTATATATATTTATATGCCTGTGCATATATATATATACATATATATATATGTATATATATATATGTATATATATAATATAATGATAAAGTCAGGGAAATACACACAGGATCTCACTACAGATAGAACTTTGAGAAAAAGGTTTTAAAGAAATGCAAATGGGTTCATTCAATGTATTACTAAGCAGATCTCTAAATTACATAGGGCGAGTGTCCTGATTAATTATTAATTATTAATTTGCAGTGTTTTGTAGATAAATCAGTTGTTTTGTTTATCCTCTTAATATATTGTTTGTCTTCCCTTATAGTTAACTCAGAGAAACATATCCAGTTAAATTTTGCCAAATGGGTGTCAAATGTATTTTAAAATATATTTTACACATATAAAGAAATTCAAATGATGTCAGGTTCTCTCTTGAGTTTTTATATAATGCTCCTAGTAGCATATTTTGCTTTAAGATCTATTTTCAGTTCTAAAATCCCTGAAGTACTCCTCTCCTGCAGTGATAGACTTTGCAGAGAATAGTTAAAGAGGAATTTAAATTTAAAAGGTGCAATTTGAAACACAATTTTCTTGTGTCAAGTTTTGACACTGACCTTTTAAAACATGTAAGCAGGGACTTTCCTCTTTAATTATGTTGCTACTTTTAAACTAAATCTATACTGCAGTTCTTTACAAAATAAAGTAAAATTTTAGAATGAGATATATTTTACTCTCTTAGATTTGGAGAGTGGGAGGTGCCTATTTCTACTGGGAATTCAGAATTATTTTTGAAACATTTGTTCATCTCTTCCTTTAGGTAGTGGGAGACAAAGCGCTTGTTCTCCAAACCATGAAAATTTACAGAAATGTATACCTGCCTTTCAAGATCAGTTTTATTAAGTGAATTTAAATCAGGATTTTACTGTAAAGAGTTAGAAGAGAAAAAAGATACTAATGGATAGGGCATTCATCAGAAAAAAATTGGGGAAGGGGACGTTTTTGGAGTTTCTCTTTAATGTTTTTATTAAAGGCCTCTTGCTTGCATAGTAAGCTTTAGATTTACCCCACAGAACTGACCAACCAGGACTTCCTTACTGATAAATACGTAAGGGAGCATCTGTCTAATGCCCTTGTCTCAGACCTAACCACTCTTCCTGGGAGAGTCAAAATTAGAGTCTAGAACACCAGGTTCCCAGGGCAATATTCTTTTCAATATTCGCAGCTTAATGATTCCAGGGAACCAAGGAACCCTGAAGGAATAACATGACTAACAGGTAAGCATGACAACACCTGGAAACCAGAGGATTACGGCAGGAAAGACTGCAAAATGGAACCCAACAGCGAGATTTATGACGTCGTCTTTTTCTTCTTCTTCCCCTCCACCTATAGTTGTAAAGCTTAATCTTATTGATTTTTACTGTAATTATTTCTATTCCTAACCATTTTGGGTTTCTATCTGCTGGCTGGAAAAGGAAGGGCACTTTTCAGAGTACATTGTTCCTGTTGTCACAGGATGAGACAGGTGGCTGAGCTATGGCCCACAGAACACAGAACACTAATGAGCAAGATTTTTTTTTTTTTCTGTAAGTGATGTTTTTCTTGTTCTTTATGAAGATAGAGGAGCCATGCCTCATAATAGATGAGTTCTTTTAGAAATTTCCCATCATACGTACCTTCAAAGTAAACTGTTTTCTAGGGAGCTGCTCAGTTGGTCATGATAATGTTTGGGTGGGTTGTGTGATTAATTAAGTGCAGATGGCTTTGTGCTTGTACAAGAATTTCACATTGTTAGGGGGAAATTGAATAGATAAAGTAAAAATAGACTCCATTGCTGTTTGGCTAAGGACATGTTAAATGATTCATCTTCAGATTGTCTATCCCTGCCACTAATTTGATGGGGGTGTTATGTTATGATAGTTCCTTGAATAATGAAGTTAAACTGGGTTATGAAATCATTTATTTGGTGAATTTTGCTTCAATAATTTTCAGTATATAAAACTTTTCTCTAGCAAGGGATGGTGAATAAATTCCTAGAACTAGGCTTGACCAAAAAGCTCATCTCTTTTTGGAAAATAAATCCTCCAGAAAATTATTTGAAAGATTTTTGGAAGGGGTTGGGGCTGAATATGGGGAATGGGGCCTTTTCTGCCTGGAAGTGAGCTCACCAGAGATAGTTTACCATAAACAAGTTGTGAATAAAGCCTGCATGGAGGCACAGAATCGATATGCAACATGCCCAATCTTTTAAAAGTGTTCCAAATACGTTAACAATATCTTGACTTCTCCTGAAAACATTGACCAGAACAACTAAGATAGTAAGAGTACTAACAGGTTAAGATTTAACATTTAAAATAATACTCTTGTATTTATCTCAATTAACAATTTTAGGTAGCTTGACTTCAGGAAAGTCTCTTATTAAAACACCAATGACATAACATCAAATAAAATAGCACAGAATAGAGAAAAAGATAAAATAATATGAACACTTTCAAAACAGGCCCAGAGTTGCAAAAGAAATAAAATATATTTTTTTTGTTGAGAGAATGTCTCCATGTATAAAAAAGTCCCAGAAGGACCTTGAGTCCTTAGTTATCTTTGTTTTCATATTTTTGACTCAGGCATTTTTTTAAAAAATGAAAACAGTTCTTTTTGATTCCTTGCAGAATATCTAAAAAGTGACATATTAATTCGAATGATTTCTCATATTTGTTTAAGTTTGACCCTGAAAAAAGAGTGTTCTACAAGGAGTCGTGTATTTGACCAGCACTTGCCTACGAAGAACCATATGGGCAACAACACGTGAAATATGATAGATCATATTCAAATTGATTTAAAAATAGTAATATATTATTCTGAAGTGAAACTGAGCATATTACTGTGAAAAAAACTTATGCTAAGTAAACAACACTATTTTTTTTTAAGGAATAAAGAAGTTTTGAGATTATGTAGGTTATAGCCTACACAGCAACACATCTTGTGTAAAAATGGCTACCAGAATATCAAATATACAGTTCATTTTGGAGCAAATGGGGTTGTGGGGAGGGACACATTGTAATATGAATGTGGACATTGTGTTTTAAATGTGATCTGATTATTTGGCACATTTGCAAAAACACAGCCGACTACAGGGATTTCCTGGAGATGACACATGAGGGAAATGCAATATTTATAAAAAGGAACAGCAGTGAAGAAAACTCCGGAGGTCATTACAGAGTTTTGCAGGGTATTTTAGGCCCATGTTCCCACCACTGCTCTCCTCACAGCTCAATATATTTCTAGGCCTCATTAAATATATATGTGTATATATATATATATATGGACCAATGCTTAAGTTTTGATATTATAACATCCTCATGACAATGCACATTCCTCCAGCAAGCATTTGTGCTAGGATCCATGAATTGTCACAATGTGAGATAGTCACTGTTTGGCCCATTTTACAGATGAGGATAAGTAACTTGCCCTGCGACCTTGGAACTAGTCAATGGCAACACTGGATTCAAACTCAAGTCTGTGTGATTCCAAAAAAACAGGTTTTTACCACCCCATCTGCAGATACTGGGCAATCATCCAAAGTGATTTCTCTGCCTTCTCAGCCAAGCGTGGGTCCAAAATAAGACTTTCATCCCTTTCCTCGTAGTTTGGGGCTTCCAGAGAGGCTGATATCCTGCAGGGGAAAGAGGTTAGCCCAATCTCGGTACCCGAGGAGAAGGGGGTGTGTAGTTCCACATGTGCCCTTGACTCATGGTGTTTAGTGTGTCTCTTGGCTTGGCCCAGTGTCCAGAAAATAAAAATGTGGCTAAACTGGTTTTGAGATAAAGCCAAGGACTGTGGCCTTCTCAAGGTCTGAGAGGGCATAGATAACCCTGTCCACTCAAGATTTCTCACCAGGTAGGTTGACCTGATGTGTATATATATACATATATATATATATATATATATATGGGAATATTCCTCTGCTGCAAATACACTGGTCTTCGTTTTTTTTTTTTTTTTTTTAAGATTTTATTTATTTATTTGAGACAGAGAGAATGAGAGACAGAGAGCACGAGAGGGAAGAGGGTCAGAGGGAGAAGCAGACCCCCTGCCGAGCAGGGAGCCCGACGCGGGACTCGATCCCGGGACTCCAGGATCATGACCTGAGCCGAAGGCAGTCGCTTAACCAACTGAGCCACCCAGGCGCCCAATGCACTGGTCTTCGTAAACGTAAAGAGACGCCTGTGCTTCCTCCAGGATTTCCCTCTTACTCTCCAGGGACAAATGACCTGTGTTCATGCAAACCCAGGATTTCCCCTGTACTAGTGCCATATGCAAGTCTGAATTGCCAGACTTTGAAACTCCTTCTTTAAACCCAAACCTATCCTTCTATGTACAGTGTTATTGTGCCTCGGAATATTCAGCTGAAATGGCTTCTGCATCCTGATGTAACCAGAATAGAAACAGTGGGAAGGATAAAATGTGTATCCCAGAGACGCTATTCCGAACCTCGTGAGCTGTGTTCCTCGATGCTCAGTTTTTTTGTTTTTTTTTTTAAGATTTATTTATTCATTTGAGAGAGCGAGAATGAGAGAGAGTACATGAGAGGGGGGAGGGTCAGAGGGAGAAGCAGGCTCCTCGCCGAGCAGGGAGCCCGATGCGGGACTCGATCCCGGGACTCCAGGACCATGACCTGAGCTGAAGGCAGTTGCTTAACCAACTGAGCCACCCAGGCGACCGATGCTCAGTTTTTATTAACGGTTAAATTAAGAGTTAGATAAATCGAGTTAAGCCCCATCACATAACAGCGCAGTAAATGATGATGGCAAAGGGTGGGTATCTCAGATATCGGGGGATAGCATAGGGTAAGTTCTCAAAGGGCAAGCCGGTAACCCGAGGGTTTCCTCTCTCTTCTAGGCGTGATTAATTAAACTCTTTGGTAGTGAGGTCATGGGAGGGCGCACCCCCCACACACACCCAACCTAAGCAAATCCATTTTCAAAGAGCACCTGCTTTTACATTTATTTGCCGGGATCTTCCATTATTTAATTTCATTTTTACTCAGAATAATGGGGGAGCGGATGCTATAAATGTTTCACGGTGCAGACCAGTGAATGCTAGGCTTGGAATGTCACGTGCCCCATCCAGAAACATTTTCTCATTGTGTTGCACTGAACAGCAACAGCCTGGCCCAGACGAACAGTGAGCTGTGTAAAAGGTCAGGTGTTGTGTGTTCATCTTTTGTTTGTGTTATTGTTTTCCTGGCTTATAAATGGTACTGTAAACCTTAAACAGCTATTTTGCATTCCTGTGGGGATACTGTGTGCATTTTTATGAATCCATCTTGGTTACTTATTTTGTGCTTCTACCTCTTTATATCAAAAATTTATGTTTTCAGGGAGACATTTCAAGTACGTGGCTTTTAAGCATCAGTGCTTCTTGTGGTCATTGCACAGGGACTGTGCTTTAGTCCAGAGTCCTGGGGAGCACTTACAGGAAGATGACCTATTCGAGGCTTTAGGACCCTGACATTACTCCTGGTCAGCTCCCAGTTGTGTAGAGAACCCGTGTGACCCTCATTCTTCCAGGGGCAGCAGAAGCCCTTAGAAAGAGTGTGAGGAATTAATTCCTTTCTAAAAGCAACAGAGTCTTTTTCCTGCATTATCCTTTCCTTCATTTACCTGGCTTTACATTTGCTACATGAGTAAGAAGAAAAAAGAAAAGTCAGCATTACATAACAAAGATCGGAGCCTTAGAGCCTGGATGCAGAGCATATGGCAATACAACCATGCCTCGAAATGAGCTTTGGACTGATAGCAATGCAGTGAAGAATTTGGCTGCAGAGTGTGACATTTGTAGCAAATCAAATGCGGTGATTGTCCTGAGCAAGCTTTTGGGCACACTTCTGTGTGACAGATCTGATAGATGGTTAACATAATTAACCATGTTAGACTTGATGACGTGGTTAACTTTCAGCCAATAAAAATAATGGAGGCGTGTTTCAGGTGTTCTGATTTATCTCTTTTTATTGTGGTTGCTATCTTCTGATCCCTTTCACTCTGATGCTCCTGTCTTTTGGTATTTTTCATAGTTTGACATGCAGCGGTAAACTGGTTCTATCAGCTGCAGGGAATCTGCTGAGCTTGCTTTTTCCAACGAGCATGTCGTCATCAGTACTTTAGTGCAGCTCCTTATTAGTACGTGCCCTTTACTGACTCTGCAAGAGCCATCACCTAGAATTAAACATTTTCTGCTAGACCTGTCCTTACTCTGTGCAAAATGATTATAGTCCATTATACCACCTTCTTGCTGACAGCCAGATACTGCTGAGATTACAATAAAGTCCCTGCACATTTAAATATGATGCCACCTGGGTGTTTGAGGGTCTTTGATAACAAGAACCATTTGAAGAAATGACTTTCAGAGAACAGAATGTGATAGAGGCTCCTTGAAATCATATTATGGAAACTCCTGGTTCCTATTAGCTTGATCATATCAGGAGCTAGAATCTTGCTGTTTAGAGTAGTTGAAAACCTAACATACCCAAATGATCCCAGAATGGGATAGACTAACTCAGAACAGGTCTGAGAGCGCTGCCTCTGCAGAATGAAAAGCACTCAACTAAAAATGACAATTTCCAATTTCTCTAATTTTAGGGTTATCATTTACATTTCACTCCAAAAGTGCTTTTTTTTTTTTTTTTTTTTCTCGTTTTGCTCAGCAAAAGCGGTTTCCTTTTATTCTTTGGCAAATCTGGAGGAAAGAACCCAGAAACTGGAGTGGTCCATAAGTTAGGAGAATTACTGAGAAAGATCAGTCATAGTAAAGGCAGAACCCCTCTTGATGGCTGTCTGTCTGATCGTATGTGATTAAGATGAAGTTTCTTTTTTTCTTCTCTCATATACATGTTTCCTCCTTCACCATCTGGGAAATCTTCTCATTTAGCTCTTTTTTGTGACATTAGAAGCTTCATTATCTTTTCTCCGGGTCATTGCCCACCACATGTTCTCTGGGTCATTTGCCCGCCAAGCCTATGTGTGTTCTCTGCCCATTCCAAAGAGTGGACAGAATGACACCACATGCTCTGAAGTCTAACTTAATGTTCTCCTGGGAAACTTCAGATTTGTGGTTGTGGTATTTTGCAGAGATACAGTGAAGTCAATTAGAAGATATTTTTTTTTCCTTAAAAAATGAATAAACAGGGGTGCCTGGGTGGCTCAGTCGTTAAGCGTCTGCCTTCGGCTCAGGTCATGATCCCAGGGTCCTGGGATCGAGCCCCACATCGGGCTCCCTGATCTGCGGGAAGCCTGCTTCTCCCTCTCCCACTCCCCCTGCTTGTGTTCCATCTCTCGCTGTGTCTCTCTCTGCCAAATAAATAAGTAAAATCTTTAAAAAAAATGAATAAACAAAATTGTTGCACTCCTTCTGTGTAAGGATGGTGTACCTTCCCTTTGCAATTCAAAGATGAAGCTCTCCAGACCTACCACAACCTGTTAATGGAGACACATGCCAAGTTACTGAAGGACAGAGTGGTGAGATGTTGCCTTGCCTTGGGGGAGGGGTCTGCTCCAGAGAGAAGAGGGTATCTGACCATGACCCAAAGTAAACTTTTATAAGGCAGAGTAGGAGGAAATAATATAAACACAGTTTCGGAGCATGGAAATGACTTCGAACTCTTAAGTATTCCATTGTGATTAAGGAAGCTGAAGTATAGGACAGAATATTAGGGGATGGTACTGGGATGATAGGTGTTTTGACTTTATCCTGCAGCAAACAGGAAGTCATCAACAGTTTAGAAAGAGTAATCATCTGACATGTGTGTTACAGGAAGGTAATTCTGGCAGCAGAGGGATTAGGAGGAGGCATATGTAAAGAGGAATGGATAGAATTTGGTGAATAGATGGGGATATGTTGTGTTCATGAAGGCAAAATCATAAAGGATATTCTGTGTCATATCTTGGACAATGGAGTAGACCGTGATGCCAATAACCGAGATGAAGAGGACCACATTAGACACTAGGTCCTATTACCACTGCATTTCTTTCTCCCCCTACTTGTTCGACCTTGTTGAATCATGTCTGGATTTATGGACAAGGCATATTATTTATGTGATTCATGTCCAGTGTTGACCTGGAGAATCTGTGATAGGAACCAAAAGACTATCAATGGTGTTATATTTCCATGTAATATAGCTCAATTTCTAATTTGCACTTTACAGAATGTTTGTATATAACTAAGCTTTCCGTTGGTTTTTCCTTCTCAGCTATTAGTTCCCTTTTAGTGTATTGCCCATGAACCTTTAGAACTCTAAGATAGACCAATGCCAGATTAAAATTTAAGGCACTACTTCATCAAAACCACATGTTTCATTTCCTGAGGATTGTCAGCAAGCCAGGGAAAAGAAAACATGTCAGATTTGTATTGCTGTTGTTGTTTCTTTCTTAACTGCTCTTTTGCCGTGATGGTGGTTCTGGGTAGCTGCTTCTCCATAGAAGCCCAAGGAACACATCCAGCAACAAGGAAAATGTCAAAACTTCGTTGGGAGTTTTGAGAAAGAGCTACCGTGGTTTAAGTGCTTAAGCCTTTGGATCAGCTCAAACATATCAAACTATATTAATATGATTTTGTGTGGCTATGCTTTTTTCTTTTTTAAAAATTCTAAAATGGTAGGTCAGACTAAGCCAAATACTGACTGGCTTTTCGAATTAATGTTTAATAAGATGAAGTGACTGCCAGTACCTTAAAATAATAAGGAACATGACTTGGGCAAATGTAGAATTTTCTTCAAATTTGGCTTCTGGTTTGTATCTGGCTGGAAAGGCTATTATTTTCTTCTATCTTCCCTCCTGTCTTTTTTTTTTTTTCCCCTCTGTCTCCCCCTCCCTTCTTTCTTCTTTCTTTCCCTTCAAGCATTATTGCTATATCCTTCTCATTATTCATGCCCCACAGAGGGCTTCACTCTGAGCTGACCATTCTTTAAAACCTAATGGCAAATCTTAAGTTCTACTCTATTTGATAACCTCATTAAAGGCATGGAAGCACTATCATGTATTTATTTATTTATTTATTTATTTATTTATTTATTTATTTTGAGGACCTATATTGAGTTTAGAATCATAAATATTCATTGTGGAATTTTTGGAAGGGAAGCAAGACTCATAGTAAATCAGTGGATTGTGTCATATTGTGGTTAGGATTCTCTGGGACAGGGATAATCTACGCATATAAAACAAATGCGCTGAACACTGAGACAAACTGGAATAGCACCTTATAGGAGTAAACATATGCTTTTAAAAATGCATCAGAGTAATACAGTTTGTCAATAATCCATCATTAGTGCAATTGAGCCCCTAACATATCTAGTATATTAAAAGGCATTCCAGAGTTTATTCCCGGCATGCTCCACTTTAGGCAATATTGACCTGTAGCATCACTCTTGGAAATAAGAACCAGAAAGTTTCTTTTTTTGGATCTGTACCCAGAATTGGATACATCCCATCCAAGAACATCTAGAGATTTCCAAATCATCAAACTTTGTAGACCATACCACTTAGAAGAGGCTGTCATTAGAGAAGTCTTAGAGGTACTCTTATCTGTTATTGGTTATTCTCAGGAAATTTGAAATTTCAACTTGATTTCCCAGTGTTACTCTAAATTTTTCTCTTATGTGTCCCACCTCTAACAGTCAGTGTGTATATAAGCAATGAAATACATTTCCACCTTAGTATTAGAAAGATAAAAACACAAAGAAAATTCACATATCCAGCCCAAATAAACTTACAGCTAAACTTCATTTATATGTTTATTGGTTTTAAATTTAAAGATTTTATTTATTTATTTGTCAGAGAGAAAGCGAGAGAGAGCACAATCAGGGGGAGTAGCAGGCAGAGGGAGAAGCAGGCTCCCTGCTGAGCAAGGAGCCCGAAGCGAGACTTGATCCCAGGACCCTGGGATGATGACCTGAGTCGGAGGCAGATGCTTAACCGACTGAGCCACCCAGGCGTCCCTGGTTTTAAATTTATACCTCACTCCGTATAAAAGCCTGTGAAGCAATTAACATGCTCACTATACGATGCTTACTTTGTGCCCACTATTATTTTGTTTTATTTACTCCTCCCCACTACATTATAAGTAGGTACTGGAATCCCTGTTTGAAATCTAAGGCACCTGAAACTTTAGAGGTTGAGTAACTTTTCCAGAGCTCACAGGTAGTAACACTCACATTGCTAGAATTGGAGCACAAACCGAAGTCTGTAAAGATGGTAGTATGTATTTTTCAAAAAGTATAAAAATATGAATATAGGACCATCGGGGTAGAAAGAGTGGTCACTGGTATGTAGGTGTTATCTACTCAGAAATAAAAATAAATAAGAGGATAATTAAACTGAACGGATATTTATATCTTTTAAGTGTAAAATGTTCAATGTATGTCTGTGAATTTTTCAAAGTTAAAACGTGATCATTTACATTATGCTCCCAAGACCATCAATCTATATGGGCACTCGTGCATCTGCTGTGTGCAGATCAGTGTAGACATATCCTGGAGGAGAAGACAATGTGACAGAATGTGGTTTGGATACTCAAGAAGCCTCCAGTCTGGTATGTGTACAGACAGAAATTCTGGAAAGGTCTTGGAGGTGTTTCGGGTCAAGTTGTTGAAAGAACAATCTACGCACTTCTTTGAGAAGTGGCGGAGCCTTGTGGTTAAGCATGGCCGAGAATGCAGGTTTTGGAGTTAAAATGATGGTGTTTAAACTCTAGTTCCACCACTTATTAGCTCACGGTCCCTGGGGGTTCCTTATCTACCCCTGCTTCCGTTGCCTCATCTGTCAAACGAGAGTAACAAATACAACCTATTTCATAGGATTGTTTGGCAAACACTTCCAGAGAAATTTCTATGTGCCGTGTAGTGTTCCAAGCACTCTCCGAACTGTAAGTTATTGAATTCTCAAAAGCACTAGGTAGGTACTATTACTGTTAGTATTGAGAGAATAAAAGGAGTTGATGTGTTTAATTAGAGTAACGGCTGACACATATTAAGTACTCAATAACTATTATCCGAAGCAAAGAAGCAGGGAAAGATACTGGAAGCAGAGGAAATGTCATGTGCATAAGCTATAGAGACAAGAGTAAATACATAATATACCCTTACTGAAGCCACTATCATGAATTTGGTTCTGGTGAGCAACAAAAAAAGAAACTCTTGAGTGGAATGTGGCTCAATGACCTTAATTCCCTTCGTCAATATTTGAGATATGCCCAGTTATTCACTATTTTAGTGGCAAGAAAGCAGTGCCAATTATCTCATTTACATTTTTTTTTCTTTTTGGTTAAGTAGGTAATCTACATTGTGCATATACATGCATTCATCATGGAGTTTTATAGTGATGTGAAAGAAAACATCATGAAGAGGATGTGGCTCATAGATGTGTGTTTTCTGAATTAACTCATGAGGGAAAAAAAAAATAAGTGACTAAAGTTGTGGACTAAAGTTCAAAGAGCATGGGTCTCTATCTAGAGTGGCTTTTTTAGAGTAGGGGTTCACTTTTCTCTACCCACAACATACATACTTACTATCATGTAAAACTATGGGTATCCAAGATATTTCCCGGTTTGCCTGGCATTCATAGGTCTCTGTGTACAGTGTCCCTTAACCTTGACCCTGAGTTTTTGTGGCTTTTTTAATACCATAGATATCAATAGTGGCACTTAATCAATAGGTTTCTTATCCATTTGTAATAGTCATTTGACTACATTTTATAAAAGTTTCTTATGCTCTCTGAGCCTTGTGAGAGCTTTTTGAATGTTGCTATTATGGCTTTTTTTTTTTTTTTGAGTTAACTAACTTGGACACGAAGGTTGATACCTGAGTTTAATCCAGACCTAAGCCACATATGTGTGCAGATGCGCATGTCTGCTCCTTGTTTTTCTACTTCATCTTTTCAAACTGGACTAATCTATCCAGCTGCCATTCTGTTCTGTTTAGTTCTGGAAGGAAAGGGGGTTGGAAGGAACTGATACTAGGGTATGTATGTGATGAAACAGAGAGGAGTCTACCCAGGGAACCACATTATAGGCAGGAAGAATGAAGGTATAATTCCATACTCCATCCCGCAAGCATTAATTAAATATCTGATGTAAATTAAATACATATAAACATATAAGTATGGAAATTGTCCCTTCATTTTCCTGGTTACCAAACACGTAAAACCCAGATGTATACAATAGATTAAGAAAGCAAAAGATATGGATTGGCAGAGAGGAAGTTCAGGGGCGGTTTTAAAATTTTTCAAATCGTAAGCGAATCTGGAGGGTAAAATTTCGATGAATAAATCAGATTTTGGTCTTCAGAAGTAAAGTGGTTGGTGGATAGAGTATCAATATACCCACATTTATAAGTGAAAACCTGAGCACACAGATGCAGCTTTATTTCATGAAGCAATGGGCGGCAGTAAACTAATTGATGTCCACAAAGTACTTCTTCAAATGCCAACTGTTAAGAAACACGGATGGCTTGGTTGTTAAGCGTCTGCCTTCGGCTCAGGTCATGATCCCAGCATCCTGGGATCGAGCCCCGTATTGGGATCCCTGCTCGGTGAGCCTGCTTCTCCCTCTCCCTCTGCTGCTTCCCCTGCTTGTGCTCTCTCTCTGTGTCAAATAGATAAATAAAATCTTAAAAAAAGAAAGAAAGAAAGAAAGAAACATGCTCAGAACTCTCAACAGCAATCAAGGGGAATTTTTCTACACCCAGGTGTCAAGATTGAAATCTTACCACATGTCATAATTTTAAATAGGTGAGAATATTACAATACCACCAATCTTAGTTTCTAATAAACTGCCAGGGGAAAAAAAAGGAACCAGATAATTTGCATGACCCACAGGTTTTAGAAATACCGCTACTAACATGCAGGGACCTTTATCAACTGGTTGCACACAGTTTGCTCTAAAAGAGAAGGGGTTAGTCTGAAACAAATGGTACATTATATGTAAAAAAAAAAAAAAAAGAAGATAGCAGGAAGGGAAAAATGAAGGGGGGATATCAGAGGGGGAGACAAACCATGAGAGACTATGGACTCTGAGAAACAGACTGAGGGTTCTAGAGGGGAGGGGGGTGGGGGGATGGGTTAGCCTGGTGATGGGTATTAAAGAGGGCACGTTCTGCATGCAGCACTGGGTGTTATACGTAAACAACGAATCATTGTTGATTCTAATCATCAATGTAAATTAAATATAGGTAAATTATATGTAAAATCAAATTAATGATGTAATGTATGGTGATTAACACAACATAATAAAAAAAAAGAAAAAAAAAAGAAAAAGAAAAACCCTATAGCCATTGTTAAAAGAGAAGGGGGATGGAAACACGTTGACGATATATTGTCATGTGGACCACTTTATGGCCTGCGTTCTTTATGATATGACAGTTGCTACTTGACACCATGTTATTTATTGGCTAGCAGAGCAAATAGGCTAGTAAATCATGATTGCATGTCCAGCCAATCAGAATCTGCCCTGGTTTCGTGGCGTGCTAATTTTTTTAAACTTATTTATTCTGCTCCTTTCGTTTTTCTCTTTATCAGTCTCTATTTTATAGCAATCTTTTTTCTAATGGACTCTCATCCTGAGACATTTTAAAATGCACCGCATGTCAGATCCAATTCAGCTAAGATACCTAAATGCACGTTATTTAAATTAAATATGAATGCTTTGAAAAGTGTATACTTATAATTGCCTTTCAGGCAAACTACATTTCCACATTATGTACATTGTAGGCTTGAATCTTGTCAATGTATTCAAGACCCAAAGTTAGGTTTAAAAAGACCCAGAAAATAAATTATTCATATCACATACGTCTATACATCTGATGGTGTAATTAGCAATCAAAAGTACTACATATGGTGATGTAATAGAGACATTATAATTTTGTACATCCTGCTGTTGATGGATTTAGGTACCACATTTTGCACATTTTCTATTTCATTATTTTGGGCTAAAAAAGATAAAAATAAAATAACATGTTTTCTTTATTTTAGTTCCTTTTTTAATCATCCTTCATGCTTCTTTTGCTTTCTTTCCATGTCTGGCTCTCATTTCCCCAGTTTAGGTAGGACTTGTTTTTCTTCATTTCTCTTTACTATTTCCTGCTCTGCAGCACTCATACTAAATAATAACAGTAGAAATCTTGGGCCCAGACCTGGGGGGATTTCTGAGGTCACTGAGGTTATTTCTCTGCTTTAGTTAGCTTTCTAGCCATTCCAGGATGATAATTATTTATGCTCTTCTCACCATCCCTATGAATTTCTTGTATTTCTCAAATGATGTTTGTTCTTATTTTTCTAAATGTTTTATGTATTCCAACATAACTTTCTCTAGCTAACGTAGTCCTCTCTAAATCTTATTTCCTCATAATGCCTCCAAAATTTCACAATTTTCTTCTACTTCAACTCACTTCACTCTTTCTATTTACTGGACTTTGTTATTTGTAGCAAAAGTGTAATCACTGTTAGTAAAGTGAGAGCATTTTATTAAAATATTCTTTCTGAAAATATGTATGTTCAGGCATCCCACTAGTTCACATTTCCCCACAAGTGGCCTTATGTTAGTGACTGCACTTTTCTTTGCTCTCATTTGCACGGCTAGATCTCTTGTGTATCTGTCCTGTTACCTGTGATGTTTCAACTTCCTCTCTAACTGACCAGATGTTATCCCTCATAAGCCTTCTCCACTTATGCCTGGGCAATTAAAAGAACAAAGAGAATCATAATTGGAATTTAATCATATGAGATATGTTTCTGCTTTATTCTGCCATCTTGAGAACTACTCTAGAAAGGAAACAGGGTATGGACTTGATTAATTCAAAGAGCTGAGTTCAAATTTTGATCCTGGCATTAGGAGCTATGGGATGAAAATCTCTTCTGTAAAATGGGTGTAACGGTTTTGCATAGAGTAAGTTTTAAACCGAGTGAGGTAAATAACTTTTGTAGAATTCTGGGCACAAGTTCCTGGCATAATAATAGGGTCATGGATATAATTATGCCAAAAGATTTTTTTTAAAGATTTTATTTATTTATTTGACAGAGAGAGACACAGCGAGAGAGGGAACACAAGCAGGGGGAGTGGGAGAGGGAGAAGCAGGCTCCCCACGGAGCAGGGAGCCCGATGCGCGGCTCGATCCCAGGACCCTGGGATCACGACCTGAGCTGAAGGCAGACGCTTAACGACTGAGCCACCCAGGCGCCCATGCCAAGAGATTTTAAAAACAAATTTTCTCTTATCATTTCAGTGGTTGTGATAAGATTATTCTTAATTGATTGATTAAAACAAAACCAAGACCAAATATAAAAGCATAAGCCTCTACTCACTGTGAATACCTCCCCCCTCAGGCAGACTCCGAACCAAGAAGAGATAAGTTAGAGTTAAACAAACTCAGCTACAGTTTACCCGGTAAATGGTAGGTTGACAGAAGGCCCATTTTCCTTCCCCCCCATGGGAACGAGTCTCATCCGTGTAAAATGGACGTGAAACACCCATCCATAGAGTTATTCCTGATACTGCCATCAATAAAATGTCTTTGTCATGCTCTGCTAGGAAGTGTTCCTTCTGCTAATGAATTCTGTCCCTAAAATTAAAGTTGTACGGATGGTTTATATTTTAGATGTCTTATAATTTTCATATTTAAAAAAAAATTAATGTATGCTCCTTCATTGAGATCTAGCCACCTATGAATCAGTACTTAAGTGATTTGTCATTTTAGTAAACACTCCAAAGTGGCATTTCAAAAACGCACAGTAACTCACACATGACTAAATGGGATTTGTTAAATTTTTTTTGAGAAAAAAAATACAAATTTATTCACACCTAGAAGTGAGCTCAGCATCGCAAGTTGAGGCAGAATTGTGAACATTTGTTTTTGCTGTGGTTGAATGAAACTGGGTTTTGGCTAAAAATGATACAACCTATAATAACATAAAAATAGATCCTGCGACTCCACTTTTGGAGAATTTTATCTCACTTATCCATCCAGATGCAGCAGGAACAGTGTCTAGCTTTTAGACTCCTAAAAAGGTTTTTTTTTTTTTTTCTTCCTTTCTTTTATACAATTAGGTATGTTCTGTGTACCCTGGAATTAGCTATCTTGTGAGCATTGGCTGATTCTTGGTTAATATGATGTTATATTAACTAATAGCCATGAAGCCTGTTGCTCTTTTATTGATCAATGTTCAAATAGTGATTAGAAAGCTCTAATGATTCCTGGTCACAAGCCTAATATTTCTGAATCTGACCTTCCTATCCACCGCTAACATTACTAACTAATTTGGTGCTTATCTCATAACATTGTTGTTAGGAGTAAATAAAATCAAAGTATAAATTTACCCCAGTGTGTATATGTGCACACGTGTGCCTGCTTAAAGAAATTTCTGGCCATCCATTCAATAATTTATATCAAGAAATATTGATGAGTCTGCCATGTTCCAGGCATTGTCATGCCATGGGTATGAAGATACGAATAAGGATGCAGTCCCTCTCCTGCAAGTTGTCCCTGCCTAGTGGGTAGGACAGATAAGGATATTGACTGATAAGGCTATTGGCCAAGGATATTGACAAATGTGATCAACACAGTAATGGAGGAGTAGATTCAGTGCAGTAGAACCAGTGTGGAGGGTCAACAGTCTAGGTTAAGAAAAGCAGACTCTTCGCATTTTCTACCACAATGTATCTGTAGCCGAAAGATAGAAGCTTGTTGGCATCTAGTGCGGAGGGCGATTCCTCACTGATTCAAGCAAGACCAGCCTGCATTTGTGAGGGTATTTACTGGACCTTAAGGAGAGACATTCTCAATACTCAAAAGTATATCTGGGTGTGCATGTGGGTGTGTGTATGTGTGTACGCACACATATATACATAGATAGATGTTCTATTATTCTCCTAGTGCTGCTGTAACAGTTACCACAAATTGAATGTCTTAAAACATCCCAAATTTATTATCTTACAATTCTGGAGGTCAGAAGTCTGAAATGGGTCTCGGTGGGCTAAAAATCAAGGCACAGAACGGGTTGAATTCCTTTCTCAAGGCTCTGGGGGAACATCTTTTCTTGTCTTCCCGCTTCTAGCTCCTGGCCACATTTCTTGACTCAGAGCCCCTTCCTCTACCTTCAAAATCAGCAGTGGACAATGCATGACCCTGGCACTGATATCTTCTGCCTCCTTTTTCCATGTGGAAGAGACTGTGTGGTTACATTAGCCTACTTGGGTAATCCAGGATAATTTCCTCTCTTACAATCAGCTGTTTGGCAACCATAATTCTGCCCGCAACCTTAATGTTACCTTACCCCCAACGACATATTCATGAATTCCAGGGATTACAATATGGACACTTTTGAGTGGACTTCTATTTTGATATCCCAGAAGTGTATATATATTTTTTACAGTTAAGGATTGGACATTAGGGAGAAAATGTAAGAAAAAAAAAAAAAGCAATGAAATGAGAGTACTTTCCATCTGCACGGTAGAGAGACCAGGACTTGAATCTCTTGTTAAATTTCCCTGTTACATATACTGTGTGTTATGTTGAGACAAAAAATATGCAGGTAAACAAATGGAAAGTATCATATAAATGTCATATAAAAAGAATGGAACTCACATCCTTCACATTTCATGTGAAGGACAGACACAAGAATGATGTCTGTGAAATAAGTATAAGGTGGTGCATTTTGGTAATGGGACCCCAAATCCAGGGCGGATGAGAACATTGTTACAAACTTTAGAGTTCATTCAAAATTGAGATCCATCCTGCATCTTAAAAAAAATATATATATATCATTTTTCTTTCTATTTTTTACATGTTCAGTGAAACTCTTCAATATTATTAAACTAACACTACAATATAACACCACATGCCAGGCACTCTTCTAACTGCTTTATGTATATTAATAATGATTAATCACCAGGGCTGGCTGCTTAGGCATCAGCCTAGGTTGTCACACAGGGCCCCATGCTGAGAGGGGCCTCCACCTGGTTTAATTCTCTGCTGTTACCATCTTGAAATTCTTGATCATTTTTGAACAAGGCACCCTTCATTTGCATTTGGCACTAGGCCCCATAAATGATGTAGTTGGTCCTGCTCATTGCACCAAAGCAATGCATTAAAGAAAATTATTATCAACATTTTATAGAAGAGAAATTAAGGCACAGAAGGGCTACCTTGCCAAAGTTAGGCTGCTGGTCTATAGGAGAGCTAGGATTTGAACCAGAGGAAAATGAGCTGTGAACCACTCCAATCTCCTGCTGCTTTGAAGGCAGAGATAATGTCTTCTGAAATGTGTCTTCTTCCCAACTATGACCTACTATCTGCTACATGGTTAGCTTTCACTAAGTGCCTCTTGAATTGAATTATATTTGATGGGCTTTGGTAAAAATATTCATTTCATTTTCAATAGAGATGAAAGTAAAAAAAAAAAAAAATCCTGAATCTCTTCCAAGACATTTGTTCAAACAGACCCAAATCGGCTTTTTCCCTTTGCATAATCATCTGTCTAAGGATATTCCCTTGTTCAAGGTCCATTATTTATTATTTATTCATTAGATTTATACAGCAAGATATTCTGGAGAAATCTTATAAACCTGCAAAGAACAATATTTCACCACTGTCCTAATTTATTCTTGAAATATTTAGACCTTAGGGGAGGAAAATAAAAATATCTAGACCTTAGAAACAGTAGTTTTATATAAACACATTAATAAAATTACTTTAAGAAGTGTAATTACTTATACATTCAATAGGGTAAGACATAGGAAAAACATATATAATAATAAACCAGTAGGTGGGAGGTGCAGTTTGTTGGCTGTTAGGCTTCCAATAAATTTAATATGCATCTTCTGGGGTCTGTTATGTCCCACATGCTAGGCTGTGTGAGGAAAATTTAGTGATAATTTTATTAGTAATAACAATAAAACGTCATCCTCAGGGAGGACAGAATCCCATGGGTTGAGACATTCGATCATACAGAGGTCTCATCACAGAGTCTATGCAAGGGCTGGAAGAAAGGATGTAGTAAGATCCCTAGGCTAGGGCTTGGACTTTTTAATGTTTATTCTACCGATTGATAACACAGGTAAACTTGGGCAGCTCACAGCCATTCTGTATCTCTGTTTCACCATCTGTAAAGTGGGGCTAATAATATCTGTTCTACCTACTTCATGAGGGGATGTAAGTACTAAACAGACCCATGAAAATGAAGGCATCTTGAATATTTTTTTAAAGGGAGGAGGAGGTAGGTATTAAATTAAGGCATTTTTCTTTCACTAGATATAGTTCTGAATAAGACATGGACAATAAAATCACAAAATTAAAAAAAAAAGAAGCCTTATTTCACTTTAAGCACAGCTGCATTCTTTTAATCCCTACTTTACTACCTTATATAATCTATATTTGGTTAACTCAGAGAGTTATTGGACCAACACAAAAAGATTGAAGATGTTAGCAGTGCTAATATATTTTAATCCTTAAGTTACTACTTTATGTAGTCCATATTTGGTTGACTCAGAGAGTTAATAGAGAAGCTAAAACATGAAACCAACTTCTTTGATTCATTTCATCACTTTATTGGGTATTTATTTTTTATAAGGTACTGCAGGTAAAGCAGAGATGAATAAGATGTAGTCCGTGCCTTGACAGAAAGCAGTCTACCAGTGATAACAGAGACAAAATATATGCATACAAGACCACAAGCATTAAGTGCTATGGAAAAGCTACAAAGACTCACAGGAGGAAGTGAGCATATGAAATAGAAAAGTATATAACTACCAATCTGGATTTTATCTATCTATCTATCTATCTATCTATCTATCTATCTATCTATCTGTATGTATTTGTGTTAAGAAAAAACACAATTTACCATCAAGCAGTGCAGAAGCAGTAGAAAGTCTAGGGGAAGGTATTATCATTTGATTGAAAACTCCTATTATTTTATAAGGAATAACCAATACTGCCCAGCAGATTGTATGTATTGGTGAGTTTCTTCATGGCCACATTTACTGTGGTTTGTAAAAACTTACGTTTCTCTCCCGAAAGTTCTATAGTGAAGAGTAATGGTTTTGAAAACATGATCAGTAGATCCAGGAATAAAATAATATTATGATAAAAGCCCCGTGGCCTGGAGGTTATGAGACTGGAAAAGAAAAAAAAAATGTCTGGCTCGCGCTGCTTCAAGTCATTTCAAGATGGCATTATAATACCTGCAGGTCTCAAACGTCAGAGATAAAATCCTCTGACGAATACACCCATTTACATTCTTGTGACCTTGACTGTCTGTCAGATTTCCTCACTGTTTAACTGCACTAACACACTGGGTGCCTTCGAGTTCATTACAGCTGACTCACTTTCAGCATACTGGCTAACTCAGTAGAGCATGCTAGGCTCCTCTTTGAGACACAAAACATTTAACAAAGAGAAGCTAGCTAGCTTTTGCTCGTCAGTATTTTTGAAAAGAAAGTACCAAGCGGCAGACACATCAAGTCTAGGATGGTGTGGGATATAAGAACTGCAACTTTTTTTTTTTTTTTTTTTTGAATCAGCGATTGCATGGCAAGAAGTCGAACAAGGATTTCAGGAACAAATATTTCCCCAAAGCAGTGGAGTAGACCTGTACAGAAATTATTGAAATTACTCAGAGCCAAGGGCTTTGTTCTTTCTGGCCACCTGCAGTGTGTGGTAATGCCCTTTTAAGGTTCTATCAAGGGCCCGGCGTGGACTGGCTGAGTTGACATTGGACACTAGTACGAGGAGACAAGCATGCAGAGAGAGTGATTAATGTAAGCCCTTCTGCAACTAGCCAGAGGCTTCAGGAATTCTTTTCTGCAGCATTCCAGAGATAATTGCCCACCATTTTATCTAGGAAAGTGTTAAGTCATTTAAAAAAAAAAAAAAATGGCACACCGTGACACACGAGAAGTTGTTGTTACACAGGGAAAGAAATCAGGAACAAAATGGAAAATGGGGGGTAAAAGAGAACATATGTGAGTCTGTAGACTCTTTGAGGGTGGGTGGAGTTCATGTACAGCAGTCTTTTCAGATGGAGAAACTCTAAGGTTTTATGCAATTTCTCCTTTATATTCTGACAGACTTGCATGAGTTCTCTGAAAAAGTACTGTTTTAGAAGTTGAATCTAATACACTTGCCAGAGAATCTAATATACAACTTCTTCTCTCTAGTTTCTACAACTTAATTCTCACTCTATTGTTAATGTCTCTATAAATGAAGCTGGAATGTAAGGTGCTAAACAAAGTACATACTTTAAAAATAATTGATTAGAAATATGTATAATATTATTGTGTTTGAATCTATTACTGTCTTATATGAGATTCATTCTGCTCTAATTTGGCATCCACAATCCACAAGAGCATCTTAGGTTCCAAAATAGTGTAGCCAAATATCCTCTTCATCACGCTGGGCCTGGGGGCTAGGGGAGATAATCGACTTCAGTTGTGTTCTGAATGCCTGGGCGCTCCATATGGCCTATTTTCCATTGGCAAGTTAGTCCTTAAAATCTTAGGGGATTCCACTACATGTGCATAAGTATTATAAATTAATGTTCTAATGTGCTTTGAGGCTCTTGCTGGATGAATGGCAGGCGAAGGGAAAGAAAACGAAAAACATATTTTTTAAAGAAACCATAGGCATGTGGTTCTCCCCAGGCATCGGAATTAGGAGTTTGAAGAGTCTCAAGAACGAGATCCTTCCTTTTCTGGAATGAAATCTTGGGAGATGTATAGAAATGAGGCAGTTTTCTTGACACGTTCACTTTCAGAAGTTCTGTGATCATTCCAGTCAAACTCCTTGCCTCATTCTTAACTTATCACCATTTTCCAAACACATTTTCAAGGTATTTTTTCTTTGCAGGCTTAAATAAAAACAGAAAAAAAAATATATTTAGCTACATGGAAATGATCCATCAGAAGGCTCATCTGGGGGAAAAAAAAAACACTTATTTGACAAGCCAGTCCCTGGCTTTGGCAGAGCAGCCCAAGAAGTCCAAGAATCCTTTCTTTTCTCTCTCTTTCCTGCCTCCCTACTTTCCTCCCTCCTTCCCTTCCTCCATTTTTCTCTGTCTTTAGTGAAGATTCAGATTCCCTCTCTTTATACGCTCCCTGGAACTGTAAAGCACTGTGGATCTTATTTTCTGTTGCAGGACAGTGATTTACAGGGAAAGTATTTCAACCAAAGACCACCAAATAAAGGCTAGCATCCAGGAGTTCACTCTCAAAGCAGGGGCCAACTTTTCTTGCAAATCAATTTGCCAGTCACACTTTTAGAAATCTAGTAGTCTTTTAAGGACTGTAGGAACAAAGCAGCCTTCCTTTCTTCCTTCTTCTGGGTATTTGTTTTCAAGTAATACAACAATAGAATAGACCAGATAAAACCAGGTAACACTGGAACCCTAGTCTGTAAAGACAGACTGAATTTACAGCATTGTGTCACCAATGAATAATTTATGTGTATGTGTTACATGTAGTATTATATAATCACTATATATGTTGTAATTGTTGTATATTATGTAGTATACATAGTTACTATATCTAATATAACCAAAAATTACTAAACATCTTGATCTTAATTATTAGTATTCATTAGCAGACATCGGGTCGCATAAAGGAAAAAGGGGACTTGTGGTCAGGCCGACCCCAGTTCAAGTCCTCAAACTTCTTGAGCCTCATTTCTTCATCTGTATAAAATGAAGTTAACTGTTCATAGTTTGTATGGCTATTGTGAGGATTAAAAGCCACAAAATAGGGTGCCTGGGTGGCTCAGTTGGTTAAGCGACTGCCTTCGGCTCAGGTCATGATCCCAGAGTCCTGGGATCGAGTCCCGCATCAGGCTCCCTGCTCGGCAGGGAGTCTGCTTCCCCCTCTGACCCTCCTCCCTCTCATGCTCTCTGTATCTCATTCTCTCTGTCTCAAATAAATAAATAAAATCTTAAAAAAAAAAATAAAAGCCACAAAATATGCTAAGAACCTGACATAGTGTCTGGCTCATGGAAATGCCTAATAAATGGCCGATAATATTACTATTTTGTATTATGCAAATTAAGTGGTAATTACTAGTCTCCTCAGTGCATCTTTAGGGGTGCGGGTCGGGGTAATTTTTATTTTTTGCCATAGAAACTGCAATGAGGGAAATGTAACACTTACTCAAGGTCACCCAGTAAGTCACTCTCTGTCATTAGGACTTAAGGGTTTTCAGCTTGGTTGTCTAATTTCAGTCCATTAGGCCACAAAGTCATCAAAACAAACCAGAAAAGAGCACCATCAAAAAGCAAAAGTAATAAAATCAAAGGATCCTGGAGCAGTATTGTACTAAAAGCCATCTGCTATCTTTGTCCACATTCACAACCCTCTTGAAATGTTATTTGTAAGGTCTTAAAAGGCTTGACTGGAAACCTTCAGCCTTTTTAAAGATACAGTATATCTTTTGCTGACTCATGCATGCTGAATAAAGAATTATAATATAGATTTTTGAATATACATCAGAGAAATGTCAATACTTTTTACATTGCCAAAGCCCTTCGGCTTTTGCTGTTGAGAAAGAATATGATTAGCTAAGCAAATGATTGTTGATACAGTGGTAATGGTGATGAGAGGGTGTGTGTGTATTTGTGTGTGTGTGTGTGTGTGTGTAGGAATGGAGATAGTTGAATAAAAGTATTTGCAACATTTAAATGAATATAAATATGGTTATGCATATTATTTCAGTTCTCTTTTTATATCCAGTGTTCCTTACCAGTGTGTTAAAATTTCTGTGCCATAATCAGGTGGAAAAAAAAAAAAAGACACAAAACTGCTGTCTTAGCATTTCCATTTGACTTTGGTGCCTTTTCTCCCCCCCGCCCCCCTTGCTCTGTCAGATGCCCTTATTCCTCCCACTCCTTTCCTCATTTGGGCTTGGCAGGAACACTTTTGCTCGGTGCCAGTGTGGTAACCTTAAACTCGCTTACTTAAGTGGCTGATCTCATCTCTTCCTTTATGTGGTTTGTGGGATTTTTCCCCATTTTGGCTTATTACTTCCTTCTACCACCTTGCAGATTCACCTCTCTCATTGTATTTTTTAAAAATAAAACAATAAATATTTAAAACATAAAGCCTTTTTAGTTTCAGTTGTGGGGGCAGATATTTTTATATGAACAAAAATGAAGAGAAAAAAATGGATTTCTCCAAGGTTTATAAAATCCCGATGAGGCAAAGGGCACATTCTCAAGTTACAGGATTCTACTTGTCCTGTTTCTAAGGAGCAGGGCAAAAAAAATTTTTTTTGCAGATATTTTAAGAGATGGCAAAACAGAGAAGCAAACCAAAGTCATCACAAAAGGCTCCCAGTGTAGACCCAGCCATCTGCATATAGTTCACAGAACTCTTCTGTTTATTTATGAGTCGTGGAATGTGTAAAGCCAACTTCTAGCTGTAAAAGGACATACAGTTGCTCTCATATAATTTCTTTGGCCCTTTTTTTTCTGCAAAATCAAGAGTTTGCTTTCTCATATGCAGGAAAGCACTGCCATGCATAAGGACCCAGTTTTGGGGAATTTGAATTTCTTTGCTAAAACACTTAAAATGACAAATAAAAAAAATAAGTGTTTTATGTGTTTAAAACAGGAGTATAGAATTTAAATTAATGCAACTGATCTTGATATGTACACACTGAAGTACTGCATCTGCCAAAAATACTTTAGAATAGCTCTAATGTACTCCTGAAAGAAACAGAATTAACTTGGAGATAAAAACATTAATTTTCTAGTATAATTTTGTTCTTTTCAAGATAATAATCTTCGATTAAGATAGGCACAAAGGAAGACAATGAAAGAAGCTATATATTTTACCTTAAGACTTCACAATCTGCTTCCTAGTAAGATTTTTCCAGAGGTTTTTGTATCAAATTTCATCAAGATATAATGAGTTCAAGGAGCTAAATTGTTTATACATTAAAAAAATTAAATGTCTCTGCCATTCTTGTTCTGCAGTTCTGTGCTCTATCTTTCTAGTTAAAAAGAACATTATGTTTCGCAGGCCAGCAACTTCCTTGATATGATGTTTTAGTTTAATCTATCCAAAATATTACCCTCCAGACATTCTAAGAAAGTTATTTCTCTGACATGATGTGATTTTATGATCTCTATGAAACATTTTCAGCCTTAAGCATTAAACACAAATAGATGGAAGTAGGTGATAGCTTGAGTGTTTAACCTCTAAATGTGGGTTTGGAATTACCCCTCTGAAGATGTGAAAATGTGAGGTGATACATATACCCAGGAATATAAGAATATAAACAAATGTCGATACCAGGCCAGGTCAGGATTATCTAACTCCTAATCTGAAACCAAATTCTCTTTGTCTCCCTATAATTTCCAGTGGTTCTTGGCTAACATCTAGGGATGGATATTATACATATGAAAATGTTACTATCCACAAGAAAGTGTGACGTGAGTTTAATATTCTCCAGAGTTTTCTATTCAAGACAGAAAATCTTCCTAACTATACATCTAAGACCTTCTTCCCTAGAAGAGGTGTCAGCAGGTAGCTATATGTCCTTTAAAAATACAGAGTTTAAGGAGGAATTTCATGGAACATTGGAAGGAGAAACATAAAGACCATTGGTCACATGAGTTGGCTGTGTGAACGATGGGGAAAGCTTGATGTGGAAATCAAACATGACAATAGTAAAAGCTGGGCTTTGTTTTTTTCACCTCTGCTTTTAAAAACAATCTCGCTATCTATACTACATTAGGGATGATATAAACCCATTGGAAATGATTTCCTTATCACTCATAATATTTTATATAGTTCTGTATATACTAGGTTAGGAAACCAGAAATAACCTGCCCTCGAGTGCAGATATTTATTGAACACTGAACACATAGAAACACTTAATGAAGACATTTTAAGATACATGCAAGCAGATGCCCAACTGTCATTTCTTCCAGGGTCCTATCCCTTTTTATTCATTCTGATGATACCATTTTGGTAGTTTCTTTGTGGGATTTGATTAATGTCTGTTTTCTATACCAGATTGTAAGTTTTTGTAATGGAAGGGACCATGAATATTTATGTTCAATTTGTGTCTGCAGCATGTAGAGCATCCCAATAAATACCTTTCTGATTAGGTAAATATATGAATGAATGGAGTTCTATACAATGTGACATGGTACACTTTGCATGGGAGATGGGGTTGGGAGGGGAACAGGCAGGAAAGGCAGTTAATGAAGGACCTGGAAGTTTATGTTCTGTAGGAGGCCCTGGAAAAATTGTAGCAGGTGCTGGGACACAGTGAGATCGATGGTTTAGCAGACCACCTAGAAGGTTCTACGGAGGAAGAATTGGAAGAACGATGGCAGCATGAAGCACATTGAATAGTGTACCTGCAATAATTACTGTTTTTTTCTTTTTTCTTAGTACTTACTATTCCCTGATATTTGCTTATTTATACACTTATTATCTGCCAAACCCTGCTAATCCTTCCAGGAGAAGAGACAGTGTCTGTCTCCTTCAATGCTGTAGCCCCAGCAATTACAACTACTGGGATAAGATAGTGCCTCGATTAATGTTTATTGAATAAGTGAATACTTTTTTTTTAAGAACTGGAACATGGTTAGGGAACAGTTTTTTAATGTCAGCTGAGCTCTATATTATATCTTATTCCTACCTCTTCTTTTCTTGGACATTCACCTTTTTAATGTACATTCCATTTTGGGGGGTGGGAAGAGATCTGGCACTTTAAATAAAATAGACAATTTTTTTCGGTTGAGGATGTAGTTATTATTTTCAAAGACTGTCACATTTTCTGATTTCTGTCTTCACCTTTCTTACTCTGTGTTCTGTTAAACATGAAGCAAACAAATAAATAAGCTATCTGAGCTAATTTTAACATATAATTTAAAGAACAAGTTAGCCCCTGCAGCCCCCCTGGATTTTGTTCTTTAGAGATTTGTGGTACATTTGGGCTGAGATTGCAATTTACCTTTTCATCAAGATTAGAATAGCTTCTTCTTACCAGTACAAAAATCTATTTAAATAAGTTTACATGAACTGAACTTTCTTCTAGTGGCAAAAATACTTCTATGTGCTTAGGCATTTAAAATTCTTTGAAAGGGCACCTGGGTGGCTCAGTCGTTAAGCGTCTGCCTTCGGCTCAGGTCATGATCCCAGGGTCCTGGGATCGAGTCCCACATCAGGCTCCCTGCTCCGCGGGAAGCCTGCTTCTCCCTCTCCCACTCCCCCTGCTTGTGTTCCTGCTCTCACTATGTCTCTCTGTGTCAAATAAATAAATAAAATCTTAAAATAAAATAAAATTCTTTGAAAAACCTCAGGCAGAAATTCACCGTGATGATTTTCTTGCAGGTCTCTGTGGTAAAAGAAGTCATGGTGTCCAGAAGCAAATAAATGATCTTGACAATAAAATTCTATTTCCTATTAAAAATTACTGCACAGTATGGTTCTCTTGTCTTCAATGTCTAGGAATTTTCTTAGCTGGAAAGTTGGGAAAATCAGTTTATTTACTTACGTGGCTCACTTTGAGTCTACATTGTGGATGGTTCCCAAGCACTAGATTCTTGTGTGTAGTATGTAGAATTGTTTGTTAGCTCTTACCAAAGGAATACATATAATTAAGCATGGACAATATGATCTGAAAAACTAATATATTTTTTTTTAAGTAGGCTCCACGCCCAAACGTGGGGCTTGAACTCATGACCCTGAGATCAAGAGTAGCATGCTCCACCGACTGAGCCAGTCAGGCACCCCGACAAACTAATAATTTGTGTCGAGTTTTCCTGAGTCTTATAGTATTACCAAAAGACAAAAATAAAAAACTCAACTTAACATTGCAAAATTGCAATCAAAAAGTATAATAAGCAGGTTAATTTTTTCTTATATAGTTAGCTATAATTATCAGAAAAATAAGCTTTAAAATAGTTACATTTTAATCAATCATCCATGAACTTTGTGGATTCCAGGTATATATTGGCTTTCATGGATTTTCATTGCCTACTTTTTATTTCATACTTGGCCTTTCCTTTTTTGAGCCTCACTAGAAAGAAGTTCTGGAAACATATAGTTGTAAGTTTTTTCCCCCAAATCAAGGATTCATTTAGTTCACATTATCTACACATGTGTATTTATCTATCTATCCAAAATACCCTTTGTTTCAAAAAGCATTTGAGCATACTTCAATTTGCATATTATGAAATAAGCAAACTTGCTTGGGGATAATGGTCAGAAATACTGAAAAAAGTGAAAATTAATACATCAACAATAACTAAGACTCAGTCATTCCAGTTGTGCTCCACATGGTTAAAATTAGATGGGACTAGCCAAGCCATCTCTGGATGGACGTTAGAAGCAGAACAGATGTCCTTAAAAAATCTGTGTATGATTTGGCCACTAAAAATGCATCTTAGAATGTGAAGTGCCCCGCTCTCCTTCTTTTCACCTACCACGGGCACTGATACTACTAATCTTCGGGAAGATTTTGTAGATAGTCCTTACTTTATCAGAGAAGTCCTTCTAAAGAGCTTAAATCCTTAAATGATTTCCCTTGGAGAGGTAGTGATGAATTATGTGGTGCTCTAATTGTGCTATTAGTTTATCCAAGCTAAAATGCAATCTACTTAATTTGAGGGTTTTACTGCACATTGGTCTCAAAAGGTGAAACACATCAAAAGCATATTGGTTCTTTTAACAGGAGGTTAAGCCTTCTCAGATGCTGCATTTGATGGAAATACTGTCTCTCACATGTACTGTGAATGTTAATGTGAGATGTTTATATCGACACAGACATGTAACTTGGGAAACTTGCAGGATACTTTTATCATATATATCAATTTGTTATCGTTTGTAGAGTTAAAGTTATTGTTATTTTAGTAAAACTATTCCAACCTCATGATACCTCTAATTAATATATGAATTTATTATGGAATTATACCACTTAGGTTGTGGTGTGTTTAAAACTTAAAACACAGGTCTGTGCATTCAAAAATAAGTAATCATGTATAAGCAGAGCAGAGAGGATTTTTAGGGCAGTTTAATTATTCTGTGTGATATATATATATATATATATATATATATATATATATTTAAGATTTTATTTATTTATTTGACACACAGAGAGAAAGCACGAGCAGGGGGAGTGGGAGAGGGAGGAGCAGGCTCCCCGCTGAGGAGGGAGCCTGATGCGGGACTCGATCCCAGGACCCTGGGATCATGACCTGAGCCGAAGGCAGACGCTTAAACATCTGAGCCACCCAGGTGCCCCTATGTGTGATATTTTAATGGTGGATCCATGCCATTATAAATTTGTCAAAACCTATAGATTGTGTGACACCAAGGGGAACCCTAAGATAAACTATGAACTTTAGGTGATAATGTGTTGATGTAGGATCATTGCTTATAACAAATAGACTACTCTTGGGGAGGTTGTTGATAGTGGGGCAGAAGGTACATGGGAAATTCACACTTTCTGCTCAATTTTTCAGTGAACCTAATACCACTCTAAAAAGAATAAAATCTGTTTTTTTAAGAAGAAAAAAAAACAGGTCTGTGTAAAGCTAAGATGGAAGGAGTGATTTCCCATCTCTTCTTATCTGAATACTGTAAAACTAGAAACTGACTCAGCACTGAAATTGATTCAACACTGTGGTTTAAAAATGCTGTACTTTTAAAATTTTACTCTTATCTTGAAATTATCTTTTAAATGATAGTTGAATTGGCAGATTTATCAACACACTAAATTTTTACTTAAGTAGTGACACTGCACGTCTGAATATATTTACTGCAGTTTACTAACCTGGGCACTGTTGACATTTTGGACCAGATTATTTTATTGCTTGTAAATGGCTGACATGTGTATTGTAAGATGTTTAGCAGCATCCTTGGTATGTATTTATGACATGTTAATACTGCCACCCAAGTTGTGGAAAACAAAAATGTCTCCTGACATTGCCCCATGTCACCTAAGGGGAAATTGCCTTCTGTTAAGAACCATTGTTTGTAAGGTAAATGTACACAACTATATTTTGTTTTTGTTCAAAATACATGGTGTGTGTATGTGTGTACGTGTATTTGGCCTTCCAGTTCTTGGTGTAGAAATCAGGTTTTCAAAAAACAAGAGTGCAGAGATAAAAAGGAAATTCTTTTACTTTGTTCAAAATTTATAATTATTCAAGGGTTCTTGGCTCCCTCAGTTGGTGGAGCATGAGACTTCTTGACCTTGGGGTCATGAGTTCAAGCCCTGTGTTGGGCATAGAACTTACCTTAAAAACAAAACCAAAACCACTGTGAATTGTGTAAGACTGATGAATCACAGACCTGTACCCCTGAAATAAATAATACATTATATGTTAATTAAAAAAAGAAAAAAGATCACAAGGAAGAAAAATACATTTATTATAGTACAGTAAAAAACAAAAACAAAACTGCTGATAATGCTACTGTTGAGATTATGTCCTTTTTTTTTTCCTCTCTTTTACGTGTGGTAAATTAACAAAGGATGGATGCACATTTGCACCCTCTTGCTCAAAGCATATACACAATTGAGAACACTTTAGTAGTAGTTTTAGCTTCCTGTATTAGGGGCTGATTCAAGCTAGTTTTGTGGCACGCTTCCCCCTTGGGCTCCACACCAGAAAGCTTTAGAATAAACATTTGGCTGAAAAGTCTTTATAGGACTCATCCAGCTGTCCTGTGAAAGAACTGTTGCCCACACTCACATGCATTAATATATGACTTGCCAAAATGTTTGTTTGCCTTCACATAGACAAAGGCACAATGCAAATGTGAAGAGTATACTGTTAAATTATCATTTCTTTAGCCAACCAAGTGAACTTGGAATTTTTCCATATGTTAGATAGATGGTTTACAAAGCCTTTTTTTTTTTTTTAAAGAATGATGGAAATTATTAGCTACCATTTGCTAAAAAAACACAATTCTAAATTAATCTTACAGTGGATTTTAATAATGCAAAGGAATTTTATAAACTACGGTATGATTTTTATTTCCCTTTGGGGAATTACATTATGTATTTTAGAGAGAGTTTTCGAATTTTTATCCTACCTTCTTACTCTTTTCTGTCTCCCATCTTTCCTTTATTACTTTGCTATATTTCTACTATTGCATCTTTAAATGTAGTGATATATCAATATGAACTTGAAATTTGGAGCTGAAACCAATAAAGGTAGTGTATGACTTTAAAATAATTTTCAAGAGAAAAATGGAACCTGTTTCCAGTTTGCTACTATTAATGTATATTTAATGAATTAACTTGACATATGCCTGCTCTGTCTTTAATGAACAATACTAATCTCAGTCCCATAAAATATGCATCCGGTTGTATATAAGTGGATTATTTGCATATGCTATACACACAAACTTACACAACGGTGCATTCATATACCTTCTTCACATCAACTGCCTTCTAAAGTAGTTTCAGTGAGTGCAGCAGTGGTGATCTGAAATCTTTAGCAGAACATAAAACTTTGCAGGCTGACATGTGTATTGTAAGATGTTTAGCAGCCTTTGACTAGGCGGCAACTTTAAGAACATTTTAAAATTTGAAGTATTCTGTATAAACAACTATACGATCCAATTGAAAACAAAAATGGTAAAGGTAATATATCATCAGGTAATTATCTGCATAATTATGTTTTTAATGTGTATTTATCACAGGGCTGGCATATTAAGTGTTGATTTTTGAGCATTTTTAAAGAGTTCTGGAACAAAGAGCATTCCTTCCCTTTTTTATCTAGTTTTTCTTTTCAGATGAGGACAGATGCAGTGAGGGCTGTGTGCCTAAATGAATACTTTTACTCTTGACTAAATTAGTCTGGCATAAACACAATACTGCTAGCTTTCAGTACAATTGAAAATAAGCGCGGGGGTTTAGAGGTCTTTCTTTTCATAGTTCTGTTAAATCATGCTTAAATTTCAGTTTGTATTCCAACAGTAGCATTTAAGACAGCATAGTTAAGAATCTCTTAACATTTCCATTTACAACTTCCCTCTCCTTCTAACATTTTCTTTAATGATTGTGGGATGTTTCATGGTAGCAGCTCATCGGCCGTTACAGCCAATGACCTAAATATACAATTAAAATTGCGGTAGCCTAGCTAGGTGATAAACTAGCCCTCCCTGTTGAGCTTTGGAAATACTATTTTCTTTTCTCAAGAGCTCTTCTTATTACTATTCATAAAATGGAAAAGCACACTACTGAGGTTGAATCCTTTCAAGAAATCACAGTAGGGTCTTCATAGATTTAAAAATGAAGCCGTTGAAACATTCTTTTGCATTGTTAATAACACTTCCCGGCCCTGAACAATCCCTTTAAACTGAAATCATTCATTTATTTGTAGTATTTGGGTGGAGAAAAATGGCATGGGGATGTCTATATTTTTATAACTCAAAGGCACACCTGTAAAACCATTAGATGAAACTTGGCCTTTTGGCAGTCATGTGCTCCTGTACAGAGAGGACTGACCCTCCAAACACCATGCTTGGGGGAAATCATAGGCTCTTGTAATGAAAAATCATGTTGGTTCGACTTCCTTATTTTAAAGCTGAGGTGATTTCCTCCAGATCACGCCGATAATGGTATACGAGCTGTCAGATCACAACATGGGTTTCCTGATTCTCATACGAGTAGACTCTGATCCTTCAGGGCTTTTTTTCCATTTCAGGTTACTTTCAGCCTTCCCTCTGACTGCCAAAGGTATCATAGAACAGATTCTCAGCAATTTAAAGGATGCTGTTTTATTAATGGTAGAGACAGACTTAGACTATAATATATGTGTGTATGTGTGCACGCGCATGTGCAGATGTGAGTTAGATTAGTTAGAGATGTATAACTTCTGCTTATTCAAAATTAACTGGCTACGTAATTTTGTTAACTTATTTTACCTTTTTGGTTTCAGTTCCCTTGTGTGTAAAATATAACCCTGCTGATTGTTCTAAGAGCTCTAATTTACTAAATTCAAAGCATTGATAATGTTCTTCCACTAACCATACCCTTCCACGCTGGACTCCTCCTCTTCAAGCCCCAAACCACTTGAGGTCAGTGTTCTTTCCTGCTATTTCTTCTTTAGCTTCTAATTCCTAAATCCAAGGCAGAATAGGTTCTCCATTCTCTGTGAGCACAGATGTGTCTGTGTTAGTTTGGGACCTAGGTCTGTATTTTGTAGCTTCAGGTCAGAATTGTTGTCTAAAAAGCTAAAATTTTATAGGGTTCCTCCTCTTGTCTACAATATTACTTTGCCTGTAGCATAATCTTTTTTACTGTGTGAAAGAACCAGTGTCCTCTGCTTCCTCTGGCTATTCTTTCTCTTCCAGGTCCTTTATTTTCTTCTCACCTTGTCTTCATACAGTTTCCAACTGTCTTTCTCCATAGATGCCAGCTATTATCTCTTCTTATATAATCCTGGATTATTATAAGTACAATTAAGTTACACTTTTTGTGAAGACTTCAACTAAGAAGATATTCAAGATGGAGGTTGGAGGACACAGTTTTACCATATCTTGATGTCTGTGCTCAGTCTTCATGGAAGAAATGGGAATGGATTTTTAAACTTCAACTTGGTGGCTAAGCACTGAGTGTGCTTTGATATTGATTTTCCCTTCACTCCACCTTCAATTTTAATAACTGTTCTTTTCCTCACTCCTCTGATGAAGCCATAGACAGAGTTGTGCTAAAAATAGCTTTTGGGATAATTTACTCTTATCTCATATATATTTGAGAAAACTGAGATTCAGAGAGCCTAAGTGATCTGTCCTGAATCCATTCAGAGTCGGGTCAAGAAATCAGGTTTTTTTGGTTTTATTTTATTGCTAGCATTTCTAACTCTTTACCTTTTCTAGGTTTGCATCCTTGCTTTGTATCCAGTTGTTTAACTAGGTTGCTACCTTTGATATGTATTTTTGATGCGTGAATTTTCTCTTTCTAAGCTTCAAAGGGACTGGGAACCTATGGCAGGACCCTACCCCATGGTTGAGTACTCACCACCAGACACTACAGGAACCTCATGTCCACAGCCTCCTTACTTCTAGTATGTAGACTTCGCCTTCCTGATTGACTATCCACCTGGTAATTCTGTGTGGGCTCCATGAGGCCATCTTGTGGCCTCTTTTATCCCAGTGTCCCCTGCCACTGTGCCTTAATACCATGCTTCCTTTCCTTGGCACTCTGAATTCTCCCAGCTGTCTGCTCAAGAGAAATGTTATGTATGTCTGGTCTCTACTTTTGATTTAGCTCTCGTTCTAACTGATGAAGAAACTGAATGAAACCAAGGGATTTCCCTGGATTTTTTTTTTTTTTTTAAGGGACTTTAAGAATGGTTTTGGAATGTGTAGTCTTGTTTAGGCTGAAGAACATGTTCTCCATGACCTTACAACTCTCTTTCAGTTCTTCTGAGACTGAGAAAGTATGTGTGTGTGTGTGCGTGTGTGTGTGTGTATGTTTAAGTACCACAGAAGTGATTAAAAAAAAAAAAATATGTCATTGGAGGGATTCCTTTGAAGGCATTATGGTATAATGGAATAAATTTGGGCCTAGGATCATATTCACCTCATTTGGAAATGAGTTCTTCTGATTACTAAATATTTGACCCTGAGAAAAGTTATATTTTAAGTCCCAGAGTAAGAATTAAAACACAGGCTTACCTAGCTCTAAAAATTTGTTTTTTTACACACCATACATAAGACATTCTCTGCTTCAGAATGTTCATTTAACATAACTGACCGGAAGAATGTTCATGATTTTCTGCCTTTAGCAGGAAGGGCAAATGGGATTCATCTTACCTGAAGGTAAATGATTAAAGACTAAATGATTGGTCAAATTATTTAATATCTCTAAGCTCCAGTTTGCCTTAGCTGTACCATTGAGATAAAACTAGCTATATGGCTAAAATAAAATCATGCATGTGAAAGATGTATTTTAGAAATAGCACTAGTAGAACTATCATTCTACCTTTTCTCCAGCTTAGGAAACTGAGTGGGGTATAGTTTTCTATAAGTAATGACAATGTCATGGTCTGTTCAGGCTGCTATGTAACAAAATACCACTGAATGGGTAGCTTATGAACAGCAGAGCTTTACTTCTTGCAGTTCTGGAGGCTGGAAGTCTGAGATCATGGTGCCAGCATGGTTGGAAGGGGACTTTCTTCTGTTCCCAGATTCCTCATTGTAACCTCTCATGGTAGAAGGGGTGAGGAAGCTCTGTGGGGTCTCTTTCATAGGACCATGAATTCCATTCATGAAGGTGCCATCCCTGTGACCCTAATTACTTCCCAAAGGCCTTACTTTCTAACACCATCACCATGGGCGTTAGGATTCCAACATGTGAAGTCTGAGGAAGACACAGACATTCAGATCATAGCAGGATATCATTAATTTGTCTTCAGAATGGATTGTTAAGATGATAAATCTGATGGCCACTGATGTTGAATACACCACTACTGAGAGATATTTAGATAGCAATGGTAAATTACAATAATTTACTCCTGAAAACTAACACACGTGTACACATAAACATCAGCTTCCATGTTATGTCTACATAGAGGTAACGAAATTTAGTGTTTTTGCCTCAAAGAAAACCTAAGTTATAACCTAGGAAAAGAGATTTTATGATGAAAAGTAAATGAACTAAGGAAAGTAGATAAAATAGGTGGGAACTGCCATTTATGCTCTGCTATTTTATGTTGTTTACTTCGACAGAACACCTAAGAATAGTGTTTGCCTATCTAAAAAGGATTGTGATGTAAGCATCTCTATTTCTGGCTAGGAAGCTGAGTGTCTTTGTGCCATTTTAATGATTTATATTTAAGAGGCTGTGACAAAATGCATGAGTTTACCAAGTTGTAGTGTCCTATCAGGTTCAATTAAGGCTATTTGTTTATATGTAGATATATGCAGATTCATGTACTATGCAATTTAGCAATTGTGTCAAAGTCAGGGAAGCTAAAGGCATGGGTGTGTGGGGGAGGGCTAGAGGGGTAGAGGATGGGGAAATAATTATTTCAGACCCAAGGCTGTAGCCCAAGCTACTAAGGGCTTTGGATATGTCAGAGGAGAATCTGTCCTTCAGTAATATTACTTTATCTAATCAGCCAGAATCCTAATCTCTTGAGACTCCTTGAAGGAGTCTCAAGTTATTAATATATTAACCAAAACAGTGGTAGAGTAGAAAACCTCTTGGTGATCAAATCAAACAGCACTACTTGATGACCTTTATTGAATCATAATAATCCTTCTGAAAAAATCCCCAAAGGAGGAAGAATTTTAAAACTTTGCACATGAAACACTTATTTAATAATGTGCCCTCCAAATTCCTATACCTTCCTCACAGAGAATTCCAGTTACACTAGCCTGGGGTGGGAGGTTAAGGCGAAGCAATTCATAGAAATTAATACAGAACTGTCAGAACCAGAGTGTAAACTCAGGTCTACTAATCTCAGAAAAAAAAAAATCTGTTCAACAATGTTGATTCAGCCTTACTGAACAGCAAAATGTTCTTTATTTATGCTCTTAATATTTATCAGGGATGGCAAATGGGTTTCATTCAACCTGTTGCTTTGTAAGGATTGATTCATAATGGCTTCCTGGAGTGCTACATCGAGAAAGACTTTATGATGGATACATATTATAGGGGAATTGACATTATTGATTATAGAGCTGTGCCTTGATATGGGAGGGGGAGGGTGCCTGCCAGTACTTGCTGTTTCAGGGTTAGAAATAAAATGTCTAGGAGAGTGCTTGGTGAGTATCAGGTATGTAAGACATGCTATTTCTCTTTCATTTATCATGACTACCTCTTCTAGGTATAGCCAGAAGAACCTTCTTATAGTAGGCATCTGAACCACGTTCAGCAGTATCCAATCTGAGAGTCCTAGAGGGCATAGTTAGAAACTGAGCTGGAAGCTAGAAGCACGAGATGGTGTCCTGTAAGCCACCATACTGTTTCCTAAGAGGACTAGTTCAAGTTTTATATATTTATATTTGTTTTTTAATCAAACATGGATACTCATAAGAGGTGGCATATTTTCTGAAATATGGAAAGTAAGTTGAAGCTATATTTTCTCTTGTATGTATTACTATGTCACAGCATGCCTAAGATATTCAGGGCAGATATCCAGTATAAATAATGATAAATTTTATTCTTCTATTAGCATCCCTTTTTTTTTTTCTACTTAAAGTTAAAAGTCACTTTAGATGTAAAAGTGTAACTACCAAATCAGTCAATAAATTTTTTTCTAAATCATTGTGTACTCAAAAGCCTATTTTCCCTCTGAGTAGCTATGGAAGAATGGACTCCTAAGAGACTAGATTAATCAAATTTAAAAGCAAATGTAAATTTAAATCAACCATGGAGCCCTGCTGTACCACAATTAACATTTCAAGGTAAATGAAATGTGATGATAGTAAATACCAGTTCTATTCAGAATTGGAAACATATTCTGTTTCATGGTGTATTTGGGCAGAGAATGGAAATTTGAAAGGAAAACCATCATTAACACACTAGTTTTGACATTTCAAGATATAATTTAAACTTGATTACAACTTCTTTTAAAAAATATCAATTTCCCCATCTCATAGTCTAGATTAAGAGTTTCTCAATCTTGGCACTATAAACATTTCTCACTGTGTATTTCTTTCTTGTGGGACTTATAAGATGTTTAACAGCATCCCTGGACTCTATGTGCTAGATGCTAGGAGCAATTTGCTCCCTCCTACCCTCAGCGGTTGTGAAAACCAAAAATGTCTCCAGATACCAAGCACTAATTTGGAAATCAGGGGAACTGCATTACCACTCACTAGCTTTAACACCCACTAACTGTATAATTTTTTGTGATTACCTATTCTCTCTGGGCCAGATTTCAACTTAAATAAGTGAGGGTTTTGAATAGTCTTGTCCACTTCTTAAATTCTCTGATTTGATCTCCCTTTCACTCTCTTAAGAGATAAAACAATATCCAGAGACAGAAAGTCCTTGAGGATCGTCCTTGGGGGTGACACAGAAAGGTCTGAGAAGAAACGGGTGAAAAGTGGTGCAGCAAAAGCAAAACTACTGGAGCTATGCAGGTTTTTTATGAATGTCACCCAGGAGTCTGAGTTTTTATAGTTCTGATTTGCCATGAAAATCTGTTGGAAGGAATCAGGAGAAATAGAAGCGGAGGGTGGGAGGGTGTAGGTGGGTGGGTGAGGGGGGATAATAAACTTGGAGGAGCGTTCAAGAAATAAAGCATTGCCTTCTCTGTAATGTTTGTAATTTTTATACCTGTTTTCAGGCAAAACAAGTACTATCATTTATCCCTTTCTGATGAGGATCTCTGTGGTTTGGAGGTAAGGGACTCACCAAAAATCATGATCTAGTCATTACCTTAGTTCAAGTTTCTTTTCTTCTGCTCAAACGGTGGAGTTGGACCATTTGCCTTCTGAAGCCAGAAGGCTCATTGCTAATTTTCAGTGTCCACAAAATCTGCTGTTGTGTTATTTCTGGGTCTGCTGACAAGGACAGGAAGCTGCACGTTGGGGAGGTCCTTATGCATAGGCAGCACTATTGATGGATAATCAAGATTCTAATTTGATCAGCCTGAGTTAGGGAAAGCACAACCTACATTAAAGCTTTCGAAAGATGTTTAATTTGTCATGCTCAGACTAAAACATCAAGGTAGACCCGCTGCTCCTTCATTTACGGCTGGGCTTTGTGTCTGTTTCTCCACTCTGGTCCTTCCCTAGGACATCAGTTAGCCATCGTCTCTTTAGCCAGACTCTCCAGCATGACTGTGACCACACATTTGGCGTGGCCGTGACTGACAGTCGGGCTGGCTGGTGGGCACTTTTGCTCTTTGCAGCAAACACATTCTGCCTCCCTGGTGAGAAATCGCTTTTACTGGAGGTTATCCTTAATCACCAGTCAAATGAGCCTCTCCTGAAATCTGGCTTCTCTGCAACCTGCTGCTACCACCTTAATGTATTGGCATCAAATAGGGTCATAGATCAGTGCAAGTTAATTTCTTGAAATCTGTTAAATAGGATGATCTTTTGCTCCATGGCATGCAGACTATGTGGGTAAACTTAGTAATACATGAGAGTTAGCACAGGGATAGTCCAACCAGGCTCTTGTTCTTGTTACAGAGCTAGGGGACAGGTAATTTATTATACACTTATTCACCCTGAATAGGTCAGAACCATGAAATTTGAGAATCCTTCATTTGAGGCTATCAAGTCATTGGGGAGATTAAATCTACATTCTGCTTTAATCTGCCAGACGGCCATTGACATCAGTAAAATGTCGGATCTGTCGACATTGTTAATGTAAGGGGCACTGCCTGGGTAATCATCAGCTGAATGCGGTGACAAGGAATTTTACTGAAGGACCAAGTGAGAACTTAACCCTCTTGATTTTTTTGCTTGAACCCATTTTCTTACTTTTGACGGGATGAGGACGTTTTTAGAAAATACAGTGAGTTCTTTAGTAGTTTTAAACAAAATATTTCTCACTCTTGCACCTAAATTTAGTGCATCTGAGAGCTTATGCCAGGAAAAATTAACAGATTACAAAAAGAAAAAAAGGAAGTAATTTTACAAGATTGAAAGCACTCTATTTTTCTATTTTGTGCTAAGTCACCATTTTTATAGTAATCCTTTGGAGTATTTATATTTTGTTTTTAAACAGAGTAGATGCATGGATGCAGAGGAGTTGTATTAATCCTGGATATTGCCTGAAGCAACTTTTCATAATAGAGTGTATTCTCTTTCCTTTTTAGGCTGAGAATTTAGGTAGAGAAGAAATATAGATTAAACTTGGAGCTTCTTAAATAATCCAAGGTTACAAGATGTTATTGAATCTTAGAAGTCAGATATTTTAAAACCGCAGAATCCATATTCTGCAGTTGTCATATACCAATATAAGGATGAGAACACATTTTTGCATTTAAAAAAGAAAAACAGCAATTTGACACATATGTGTATATGTATTCTGCTAATGCTTAAGAAAGTATAACTGAAATGAATTTTAGGTCATTTTACAGATACTTGCTATATTCTGATTTATATTTTTTAAACCAGTGTAAACCAGGACTATAGTTTGTTCACTTAATAAGATTAAACAGAGGTTTATATATATGTGGCTTAATGAAAATATGAGCTTAATGGCTCTCAAAACCCAGATTTTTACTGCAAGGAAGAGAGATAATTAGATTTAAATTCTAAACACAAAATCTCGCAATATTTGACTATGCAACTGTATATCTAACTCTTCACTTAAAATAATTTTGGAAGCCTTTTTTTTTAATTCTCAAATGACTCCACTTTGTCAGGCATTTCAATTACCAAAGAACAGCGGTGGTGGTGGTGAGTCAACGGGAAAGTTGAAATAGAGAGGTAATGAAATACTTTCTGAAATTAGAAAACAAGTTTAATGGTGATGTTTGAATGAAACCTTTTCAAACCCACTGTCAAAACACAACTTCTTTTCCCCTTTTGTTTGAATCTCATGGCAACCTTGTTACCTTTTTCAGTGACTTCCCTTCTGGGGTGTGTTTCCTGAATGCCTTTCATTTAACAGGCATATTTTAGAAATCTAATTTCGCTGTCTGCTTCAGTTCAGTGATACTGTGGAAATCTAACCATTTTAGACTGTCTGGATGCTGTTTTCATCAAGTCATTAACATTATTATTGAGGGTGACACAGGGAAGTTATCCCCCCTCACTCAGAGCATCTTATTTGTTAAAGACCACAACCTCTTAACCTTTATAAAGGATGTGGTTTCACCAAGTTAACTTTTTATGTGGAGCTAACTGTTTTCCACTATAATTTCAGTTTATTTCTGTCTGCAGTGCTTCCTGCAAAACTTACAAGGCTTTTTTCCTGTCAGTAAAGCCCGGCTGGGTTATGAATAGGTGTTTCAGAATGGAGCCCAGGCTCCTCGTTTCAGAGATAAGGGAACTGAAAGCCACGTTGTCCTGCTTGGTAGCATCAGCATAACATGGTCTGGTATGAATATGCTGACACTTCATATAGTGTTTCATCTATTCCACATCCTGCCCCTTTGCACTGGTCTTAGCTTTGTTAGAACTATAGTTTGAGACCCTAAACCAGGTAATTTATATTAGCCCCTTTGTTCTTGGACCGTTGCTCCTTTGTTTATGTTGAATCACAGCCCAGATCTCAGACTTCTGCTTTGTGCCATGGTTCATTTGGGCTGAACTCTAACAAGAACACTTGCAGTTCATTAGAAAAGCAGCATTATTGCTTTTGTGAAATGATACATACTTGGGCAGAGATTTAAAATGTTACAAACTTAAGTGAAGAAAATTCTAAAAATAAATAGAAGTTTACAGCAGTCAATCCAACCCATCGTTAATGTTTTGGCCAACGTACTGTCAGTCGTATCTCTAAGCAAAGATTTACTTATTCATGTACATACGAAATTTTGCCTGCACCGATTCATACCGTAATATGGTACCAATAATTCCTGAGGTAGCCATTTCCTTTAACGTGGCTAATATTGTTAATACTTAAAATTTTGACCATTCTGATCTACATGAAAAAAGTCTTTTTTTCCTTTTCCTTTTTTTTAATTCCTTGTTTTTTTAAAACCTCAACAGAAACCTTTAAATCCCCTTTTCATGTCTTTTTCTCCTATTTGTATCAGCACAACCCTGTCGTTCTTTTAGTCCTTATTGACTTGTAAAATCTCTCATTTATTAGGCTATTTATTTTCTATATGTGCTATTTTCTAAATATTTTTCTCAGTTTTAAAAAAAGCATTCCACTAGTTATGTCTTTTTTTTTTGTCTTCTGTTTTTGTTGTTTTGTTGCTATCTATTGTAAGTTTTTCTTGCAGTGAAGATAATATTCTGAACCATAGAGGTAATTAATTAATGGAATTATATTCAAAGGTAAGCCTGTAGATGAGCAGGTTAATAGCAAAAATACCATAAATTATTTTTAAAAATATCTGCATACTAAGTAATATTGCTAATATCTCTGTAGGAAGGAGAGGGTCGTTCATTAAGCAAGAGTTGCAAATGCCCAAGTATGTGTAACCAGGCTAATTAGCTGTTTACTGATTTCTTACCACTAGTTTAGCATCCCTTGGGCATTTGGTTCTTTATTTTGTTATTGTGCTGATACTCCACATGAAGCTTTTTTTAAAATGTGTCCTGTGTGAGAGTAGTTTCTGAGCTGAATATATTAAATTCCTATCTTAAATTATTTCAATTTACCACATGCAATTTTATCATTGAATAGTAGAAATAGCATCATTTGCCTAGAGGAATTCTGCATTGTCTGAAGGATGGTTGCCTCAGATGTGTTTGGCCAAAAGTGTTAATGTTCTGTATTTTTCATGCTGAACCCCCTACATCTTACAGCCTTGATGCTTCCTACCAATAATTTTTTCTTTTTATTCTTTTCTTTTTCATTCTTTACCATTGTTACTCTTGTTGTAGTGAAGTTGTTATTTTGTTTTTAATATAGTGCATTCTTTTTTTTTTTTTTAAGATTTTATTAATTTGACAGAGAGAGACACAGCGAGAGAGGGAACACAAGCAGGGGGAGTGGGAGAGGGAGAAGCAGGCTTCCCGTTGAGCAGGGAGCCCAATGTGGGGCTCGATCCCAGGGCCCTGGGATCATGACCTGAGCCGAAGGCAGATGCTTAACCCACTGAGCCACCCAGGCGTCCCAACATTCTTTTTTTTTTTTTTAAGGACTTTCTATTTGCCTGTCCAAAACTTTGTTGTTTTCATCCTGGGCTCCTTCCAACTCCAGTGATGTAAAGTTGAATGCTAGGTAACAAAAACACGATTGGTTGATGTGTAATAATGATTCAACATTTAAAGATTTTATCAACCTTTTGGTTATAATTAGTAGGTCACAATGACATCAGATGAAGTCAATAGATCTGTTTTAACACTTGTAGACCGCCCTCTCAGTGTGCAATATTCAAAAACTGTCTATGAAATGAAGAGGGCTCTGATTCTTTAGAAGGAAGATCATTCCTGGTTAGGAAAACAAAGAGTTTAGATCATTGAAAGGAAGCTAAAAGCCAGCAGGATTTTGTTCCTACCTGATACAGGAAAGTGTAAAAACTGAGTAAAGCTCAGTGAGAAGAGAAAGAAGTTTCTCAATGAGTTGGTACTTTGAATGCTAGTTGTGAAGAAAAAACAAAAAAAAAGTAAGCTTATTATGAAGATGTGACTGAAGCTGGGGAACTTTTATGTTTTCTTGGATGGTAAATGCTAAAATTAGTAAACGAAATGAGAACTAGCATTTGTTGGGGCATCTAGCATGCATTAGATTCTTTTCAAGCACAAACATGAATAAGGCAGCTCTAAAAGGTGGCTCTTCCTAATTCCATTTTGCAGATGGGGAAATCCGAGGTCAAATCTGAGGTCAAAGAGGTCAAATACTTTGCAATGTGTTTACTTAGCAGTGGAGGCACCAGGCCTCTCTGGTTTCAAAAGCATGACCTTTCTGTTTCCAGTGAAGGTCTTAGAAATAACAAAATTTCCCAGGGGAACAAATGGGTTTGGCGAATTCTCTGATTGTTAAGGCACATACTACTGAAGAGGAAAAAAATCTCGTTAGGGTACTCGGAGGAAGCAGAGCAGAGGGGATATTGATAGGTATAAACGAATGATTACTTAGTGTCTTCTTGTTTGTTTCCTTGTTTTACTATCACCTGTATTTCAGATTGGAAAGTTTGAGGCTAAATTTCCCAAATATGGTTTGTCTATTCATCATAATTTTCAGATCACTTATCATTCCTTACACATTTTGGGAGTCTATGTGAACAAGTACCAGCTGTTATGAGGTTCTGTTTACCTGCCCAGAATCTTCTCTTCCCAAGTGATTGCCTTCTTGCTTAATCTATCCCAGGCCCTAGACCAGCATCATCTGCTCTTTTTTTAAAATATTCAGATTTTGAGGTGATAAAATCTGTATTAGGAATTTTAGGTGAAAATAAATATGAATGTATTAGCTTTTTAAAAAATCCTTCTAAACTTAACATGTGACTCACAGTGTAGTATGCAGGCTAATTGCAGTTTTGATTATTAGGTTCTAGGCTCATGGAGGAAAGCAAACATTTTATACTTGTTTGAATCTCTAGCACCCAGTATGCTGCCATCTGCTTTTGAATTGGATTGTTTTGATGCTATTTAAATAGAACACTTCTCTGAATCAAAATCATTAACATAAAACCTCTTGTGATCTACATATTATACAGTATACACGAGGTTTGGATAGACCTTTGGCGTATGTGGCTAAAAGATCTTACTTTCTGATGATTAAGAAAAGGTGATTGCCCAGTGGCAAAAGAAAGAGACATGGAGAGAGACTCATGGGTTGTCTACTGAATCAGTTGCATTACACGAGAGCCTCACCTTATACACTTAAAGTGCTGTTCTTTGAATGTGAGGATGATGCCCCTAATGATTCAACATCAGCATTACATGATCTTGAGTTGTTTTTCTGGTAGAGGTAATTACTTTTCTGATTCATCCCCACTCTCTTCATTCTGATTCCCTAGTGATAAACTGCAAGCAGCATAACATTACTAGCCACGTGATGGTTAGATTCTCTTCACAGTGCATCTGAGCAATTAACGCCTGTGTTTTTTGTCTACACATTATGTTATAATAACCACTTTGGCAAAACAGCTATCTATACGTGTGATGTTGAAAAAGCAACAAAGTGTCAAAGAAAAAGACCACCCAAATCCCTATTTTCTGCTGTGATTATTCCCTATCAGTTGAGGGATTTAAATTAGATTATTTTTGACTATTCTCAAATTCTAAAAAAACTATGGTTCATAAATTCAATGTAGTTAATCGATTAATTTCCACTCACGAATTCCTCACGTAGTACTATATTATTTAATATTTTTAGAAACTTCTGTTTTCATTTCTGTTCTTGTTTAGAAAATAATGCTACTATTACCTTTGGATATATGTACATGTCAAAATAACATTTCCTGAATTATTTATGGTTGGTATATTTTAAATGGTAGAAAATAATCATATTTTAGTCAGCCAGAGGTTACGTTTAAGTAACAAGGAAGTAGCGTGTTTTGTTTGGTTTTTACTTGACATCTTTTTTTTTTCAAAGTTAAACTTCTGATTCACTTTGGCTTTTATTAGTTTAAATGATAAGCTATGTATAATTCAAAGCATGGAAATACATGATCTTATTAAGGGCACGTGAAGGAGTATGGTCTTCTGTCCTCTATCTGCTAGTAGGGCTGAAAAAGTTCATTGAAATGATAGATAGCCTTTAACTCCTCAATTTTTGAACAAAGAAACTGAGGTCAGTATCGATGTACTGCTAGTTAGCTTCCTGAGTCCTCTGAATTCTCATCTTCAGTCTTTCAGCTTATCCAGGATACATTTCTTTAAACTGGAAAATAATTAATAACTAGGTGTTAGTGATGATTAGTGTACAAACGCTGTGGAAATGCCTAGCAGTGATGCAAGCCAAAAATGGCTCTGTGCTCTCCAAGAATTTCAGAGAGAAATGCCAACAGTGTGAAATTCTCTGTAGCCTAACATATTTCCCTTATAGGATCCAGAATTCTCAGAATCATGTTATTCTCCTCACTGAAAACTTCCTTGCCATGAACAACCTATCCCTCACAATGTATAAAATCATGCTGACGGTCCCCTTTTCATAGGGGCCGAGGGTTACATCCCGATGGCTTGGCCATTTGTGAAATGGGAAAATTTGTCTCTAAAATAGTCCTTTTTCGAAGTGTGTGTATATTGAGATATCACGGAATTATATTTCAGAATTGAGAGTGTATTTTATCCAGTGTTTTCACCAAGATAACAACTTACTGCCAATTGTAAATATCCTTTAAGGTTTGCTGCTTCCGCTGAATCTTTAGTTACTGCAGGTTTTAAATAAAAACACTGTGAAAAATCTTGTCTTTTGCTCTCTTTCTTCAGTAGTTTCTCTCAGCTGAACAACTAAAGGGTCCTAAGTGAGATCAGGTGGAGCATCACTTGATTTAGTCTTTCTTATTTGAAATGAAAATGCTTGTTCCCCTGACATCCTGATGTCTGCAGCACTCCATTTTTAAAGGTTCAATACAGTACTGTGAGGGTGATTTAGTGTAGCTCTGAACCACATGATTGTGGAAACATAATTTGGATCATAAGAATCTACTGCCCAAAGTGAGTTAAGGGAATGAAGAAAAAAAAATGATTTTCTGATCATATACAAGAGACAAATACTAAAGTCAAAGAAATTTTTCCGTATTTATTAAAACCAATTCGGGGAGGTTTTTTTTTTTTTTGGCTTGGAAGCTTTAACATTATCAATACATATCTCCCTTTTGCAGTTTCAAAGCTTTTTTCTGTTTTATATGTGTTCTGGGATCAGTATGCCACTAAGGGTGGTTATGGAATAACTTCCCCTTGTTCCAAAATATTATGGAATGAAGAAGATATTGTATTGGTTTCCTGCCCGGAAAATGATGCCTCATTCTGTCATTATGCAGTTAGCTATTCTCTATTTGGTAACCCCAGATTGTCATATGTAGTTCTAAGGCAATGGTTCTCAACCGGGCGTTATTGTAACCCCATGGGAATATTTGGCAATCTCTGGAGACGTTTTTGGTTGTCACAACCAGGGGTGGTGCAACTGGCATGGAGCCAGTGGAATACTGCTAAACATCCTACAATGCACAAGCCAACTCCTACAACAAAGAATTATCCAGCCCAAAATGTCAGTGCGGTGGAGGCTGAGAACCCTGATCTAATGTTTATTGCCTTGTATTGTGACCATTTTTTCATATGTGTCTCACTTCAACTGGCTTGTAAGAGTTTTCCTGGGCAAGGAGTAGTCTTCAGCCTCTGGAAGTATCCTCAACATTTTAGGCGTTCCGTGAATATTGAATGTTCAATGATTCTCAAATGTAAGTCTGACTCATTGTTATGTACTTACACTTTTTCTCCATATACTCATTGGTGAGGTTTGTAATACTTTTATTTTGACATTTGCACACAAAAAAATTGCACAAACTTTAAGTGCAATGGTCATTAAGTCATCAGAAAATGAGCACATCAGTTTAACTACTTCATAGACCAACATATAAATGAGGACAGACTTCCCTAAATAATGTTTCCCAAATACCACTGGTAATTGCCATCTTGAGTTCCAGTACTCATGTTCCTGTTTTAAAATTGTTTTCTGGTTCAAAATCACAGCATGTCTATGAGATTCATCCTAGTTGTGTGTAGCTCAGCTGTAAGTTGTCCATTTTCATTGCCTTAAACTTTAAATACAAGAGACATGATCATACTGAAAGATGAACAAAATAGTTCTTTTTCCTACATCAGCATTAGTATAACAACTTTTTAAGGAATCCTTTGCTCCTTGTGAATTAAAAAAAATCCTCTAATGTCAGTGACTTAGGCTAAAATTTAACTGCAGAAGAGGCTTGTGTTTTATTTTATTATCTTCACAGGCTCCTGTTGTTTTAAGCCTTTCTGATTCTGCTGTGATAACGTTGGCTTAGTCACCGTGACTTTCTTTCACAACAGCTAATGTTAAATAAGGGGCACTTATTACTTGATTTACGTCAATCACTCCCCCCCCCCATGCATACCTCCGCTATGCTCAATTTACCTACTGACCTTCTATTTTGAAACTTCCAAACTCATATGTAGACCATTGCTCTTTTTTTCTTATTTTCCGTATTCAGATCATCTTTATTTCATCTCATCATGGTCATTCATTATTTTTTTCCAATTGAACACTGGGCTTCTGTAGCTATACATTAATAACATGTGGCATCTATGTATGCACGGGGAGATGTGCAATATGTAGTGTGTAATTTCATAATGACTAAAACATTATCATCTTATAATAAGATTATAGCATTTTAAGGCTTTATAAAAACTTATGAATAAATTAGTACAATACTCTAATTTTATTGTGGAAACCCATGGGAAAATGAAAAGTGGCTTGCCAAAAGGGAAATGGCTACTTAGTAGTGGGACTGGGACCAGGACTCTGGGAATTGGACTCATCATCACCGGCTCCTTCCAATAGAGAATCACATGATAAATAAAAAGAGATGGATGGGCGCCTGGGTGGCTCAGTTGGTTAAGCGACTGCCTTCGGCTCAGGTCATGATCCTGGAGTCCCTGGATCGAGTCCCACATCGGGCTCCCTGCTCGGCGGGGAGTCTGCTTCTCCCTCTGCCCCTCCCCCCTCTCATGTGCCCTCTCTCTGAAATAAATAAATAAAATCTTAAAAAAAAAAAGAGATGGAAATGGCATAAAGGAATTAGTAAATTTCTTAGCGTATGTAGGGGACCATAATCTCTAGTAGCCAGAAAAAAAAACATAATTGTAGAAGGAAATATGCCTTTTTTCACAGAAGCAAATAAACATATTCTTAATTGCTTTGCACAACTGTAGGTACAGAACATGGTCAGGTTTAAATAACACACACACACACACACACACGCGTACACACACACACAATTACGTTAGTGATACCAGAAGAAGAAATTCTAAAAGAGAAACAGAACTGATTATTTTTTTCTATTTTAGCACATACGTGTGTGTATGTACCTGTATATAGGTGGATTGGTAGTGGTGATGGTAAAGTAATCTGGAATTATATATTGAGGGATTGTTTTTTGCTTTTTTTTTTTAATGAGTGATGTTTGCATAGATCTATTTAAACAAATTCATTCCACATTGTGCTCGAGTCTTTGATGAGAACCATTAAAATCAAATTCAAATAGAAAAGTGGGAAGAAGCACAAAGAGCATTTTAAAATTTCCCAAATGTGAGGACTAGCATTTTTACTTTGACTAGCAGTTCTGCTAAACAATTTAATATTTGCCATAGCTTATAGTCTGGAACAAGGAGAGAAAGTAAGTTTAGTTTCCAATGCCAACTTCCTTCCCTTTGGAATTGTTACTGGAACACTATTTTGAAAAGATTTCTGAGGCCAACTGCAAATCTATTAAGAAGGAGTGGCAGCAAACATGCTAAGTGTGTGCCATCTTGCTGGAGATTAAAAGGCTAGTGTTTCAGTTTTGTTCTGACCGTGTCTGTATGAATTTCCCAGGGGCATCTCAAACTGAGCAGATTCAAAAAGGAACCTCTCGTTTGTTTGTTGGTTTGTTTGTTTGTTTAATTTTTTTAGATTTTATTTATTTATTTGAGAGAGAGAGAGAGAAAGAACACAAGCAGGGAGGAGGGGTAGAGGGAGAAGGAGAAGTAGACCCCCCATGGAGCAGGGAGCCCGATGCGGGACTCCATCCCAGGACCCTGGGACCATGACCTGAGCTGAAGGCAGACGCTTAACCAACTGAGCCACCCAGGTGCCCCGGCACCTCTGGTCTTTTTTCCTAGGCTGCTTCACCAGCATATTTTTCATGTCCGTATGTGTGTGAAACCACTGTCTATTTCATTGTTCATACCAGCAATGACCAGAAGTCATTGCTGCCAGCTGTTTTCTCATCCCACCTTTAAATAATCACCAACTCCTATAGAGTCCATCTCTCCAAATGATTCTGAATGCATCCTTTTCTCTACTACATTTTTTTCTGCATCTACCCTAGTACGAGCCTCCACTACTTCCCATCTGTACTGCTAGGAGAGTGTCCATCATGATCTTCCTACATTTACATGCTCATGCCCAGTTCAATTCATAAACCAAAAAGGAGCCCGGATAATCTTAAAATGCAAATCTGGTAATATCTGTGTCCTGTATAAAGCCCTCAGAAGTACGCCACTGCCCAGCGGATAAAAGTGATTATCTGTATTATGGCCTATAATGTCGCATTTAGTCTGCTCTGCAGCTATTTCCCTATCATTGCCTTAGGTCTCTTCTTCAGAGAATCACTTTGCATCATCCCCATTGGCTGTTCAGGTTTTGAGCAATACCAACTTTCTTCTCTCCTCAGATCTTTCATGCATGCTCTTCTCTCTCTCTCTACAAAGCTCTTCCACGTTCATTTCGTTTAGTTTGAAATCTCTTCCTTCTCTTTCACATCTCAGTTTAAATGTCAGGGAAACTTTTCCCGACACCTCAACTTAGCTAAGTTTTCCTAAGGACACACACAGAACATTTTTTTTGCAGTCTTTATTCTACTTTACACAATTGCAATTAAAGTCTAAGCTGATTGATTATTTAAGGTTTGTATTAGTCTCCTATTGCTGCAGTAAAAAAAAAAAAATTACTACAAATGTTGTGGCTTAAAACAACACAGATTTATTATTTCACAGCTCTGTAGGTCAGAAATCCTAAATGTGTCTTACAGGGCTGAAATCAAGATGTCGGCAGGACCGTGTTTCTTTCTGGAGGCTCTAGGGGAGAATTCAGTTTTTGTCTTTCCAGCTTCTAGAGGATGCCTGTATTCTGTCTTGTGGCCCCCTTCCATCTTCAGAACCAGCAACGGTCAATCAGGTCTTTCTCCTGATTCCATCTCTCTGGTTCTGATACTTCTGCCACTCTCTACCTCATTTAAAGACCCATAAGATGGGGCGCCTGGGTGGCTCAGTCGTTAAGCGTCTGCCTTCGGCTCAGGTCATGATCCCAGGGTCCTGGGATCGAGCCCCGCATCGGGCTCCCTGCTCCGCGGGGAGCCTGCTTCTCCCTCTCCCACTCCCCCTGCTTGTGTTCCCTCTCTCGCTGTGTCTCTCTCTGTCAAATAAATAAATAAAATCTTAAAAAAAAAAAAAAGACCCATAAGATTACTTTGCGCCCCCCCAGATAATCCGTATCATCAGCCTATATTAAGATCACCTGATTAGAAACCTTAATTCCAACTTCAACTCAGTTCCCCCTTGACATGTACATAACAGAGTCAAAAGTATCAGGGATAAGGGACATCTTTGGGGGACCATTCTGCCTACCACAAGGTCTGCCTCAGTAGTAAATTGTAAGCTCCCTAAGGGCAGGAACCATACCTGTCTTGCCCATGCTAGCTGTCCAATACCCAGCCCATTGCCCAGCACAGTGTAGCACATCAAAGATACTTGTTGGATGGAAGAATGAATTAATAAAGTGCACTTATTATCAGTTATCAATGGTACTAGAGGCAGGTAGCAAGTCTCAGGGTGGGAAATAAGCTGCATACCAATTATGCTACATTAAGCTAATATCAAAAAATATAGCTAAATTGTTTGAAACTTTCTATCCAAGTCATCTCATATTCTTTGGGAATTAAAAAACAAACTCTGCAGTTTATTTTGGAATGCCTGTTGGTTCTCTTCAACCCCCACCAGAATGGATTTCATAATTACATATTCTGTACAGAAATATCAACATAAATGTGCTTTCCTGAAGCATGCAGCTGCTATCGCTGAGGCTGACTGTAACTCAGACATATGCTGGGTGGCAGCAGATAAGTTTGGAATTAGTTGTGATAGGTAATCCACAAAATAGCTAGACCGCATGCCAGTAATCAAGAATTCACTGTAATTACTTTAATCTGTAATCGGCTCAACACAGTGCACAAAAGACTGGCAGAGGAATTCTGCAACCAGAGAGGAAGTTGGTTAATTATTCCAAGACCATTTCTTTGTTCCCATATTGATTTTGAATTATATGACCTTTTCATTCATTTATTTATATACTTATTCATTCAGTGGAATGTGTTAATTACATTAGGAACATATTAATTACACTAGAAACAAAAACCAATAAAACATGTCCCCTCACCTCACAGCACTCCCAGGCTTATAATGAGAGACAGACTCGTAAATAAACCCATAAGTGCAATCTTAATTCCCTTTCTTCCTTCCTTGAAAAAAGAGGAAGTCCTAGGCTCAATGTTAATAAACAGTTACGCTGAAGAAATCCTTTAATTCTGTATTAGAAAGACAAATTATTGGAAAACACACACACACACACACACACACACATCACATTACATGGTTGCCAAGGTACCAGCTTAGTTTACTAGAGAGAATAGTGAGATTTAATTTTTTTTTAATTCTTGAATCTGTGGGTTATATACTGTATACTAAACTTAAAGAGATGGCAGGCTATTTATTGCACAATACAATCAGTCCATACCAATTAGGTGCTTTTCTATTCTTCTCTTCAAACAGCCATCTTACACTGTTAATGGAAAAGATCACTTTGTCCAAGTTCATCTGAGGAAACTCCTGATGCTCCACCTTCCAGGGTACCTAGATACTGTGGCTTGGTCCAAAACATCTCAAACTGAACAACCGCAGCAGTTCTTACCTGCTGGGTTGGGGTGGAGTCTCACAAGATGCTCTTTAATATGGATAATAGGAAATTCTCAAAAAGGCGATGCTCAAATGCAGAATGAGGGAGATAAACTTTGAAGGCAACACGTATGAAAAAAAAATGTTCAGAACTCCATATGATTGTAAGTTTAATGTAAGTTAGCACTGAGTGTAGCTTTCACAACAAAGTGAGCTCATGTGATTTTAGACGGCTTGATTAAGTTGATAGCACATGAGAAATAGGAGCTGATAGATGGCCCCATACTGGTCACACCCCACTAGTTGTATTGTTATTGGAGGAGGTCATAGAGAGGACGTGACCACTTCTTGACCCGCAAGCTAGACCCAGGAAATGAGGCTTGTCACCCCCTCTCCTGTCCTTGGAATGCATGATCTGCTCACTGTTTCCATAGTCAAAGCCATTTTCAAGGATGTAGCTTTGAGAGAACCATGTGTGGTTGGTTGAGACTCTCAGGACGATATATGGGACTGAACCCATGCAGGGCCTTTGTATAAACTTTTAATTTTCTGGTGTGCTGGGCAGAGGTCTACTTGTCTAGCATCTGCCCAAGATGAGCCTCATATGTAAGTTTTCTTGCTTATTAAACCCCCCACCTACCAATCTAGAGGGATCTGCCTCTTTCTTCCATCTCTTCCTGCCCTTTGTGTATGGGGGCCAGTTTCAAATTTTACCTGGAAAACTCATGAGGTTTAAATCTAACAACTGTGCTTATTTTTAGGCACCTCAGGTGGCAAGTTACGTAATGCACTCAAAAATTGGAATTGTTTTTAAGAGGTAGGAAATCAAGGTGATGAAAGAGCCATGCAAAAAGACGTTGAAGATATTAATGTTTGACTTGGAGGATATACAGTTTGGGATATTTATAAGGCATCATTTGTTTGAATTTCAAATATTTGAAGATTTGTCATGTTCAGGAGGAATTAGCTTGTAGTAGTCAGGTTTAGTAATGGAGAGTTATAAGAAGAGTACCTTCTGGTCAGGGTTAGAGCATTTAAATGTGACATATCCAAAAATGAAATAGGAATCTTGGCAAGTAGTGAGTGCCCATCCCTCAGGGATTTTAAACAGAGGTGAGGCTATCATTTGGTCTACCAATAAGGCTCAATGAATCTCACAGAGAGGACTTGAGTATCTGAGCAACAGTTGCTTTAATGATATTAAACGTCAACTTGTAATCTTGTAGAGCTGTAAGAGCTCATGAAATTTAGGCCATGAGGGGCACCTGGGTGGCTCAGTTGGTTGGGCGTCCGACTCTTGATTTTGGTGTAGGTCATGGTCTCGGGGTCATGGGATAGAGCCCCATGTATGGCTTGGCATTTGGAGGGGAGTCTACTTGAGACTCCCTCTCTCCCTCTCTCTTTCCCTCTGCCCCTCCCCCTGCTTGTGCAATCTGTCTTAAATAAATAAATCTTTTAAAAAATTTAGGCTTTCAAACAATAGTTGAAGGCAAATGGTAATTTATAAATATTCCTAATGATTTACAATGGCATCACAGTTTGAGGAAAATTACCTTAGAAAACCTCATAGAAAAAGAACTGTTGAAGTGTACATGCCTTCTATCTTCCCAGTAGAACCAGTATTTTCTGTGGTGATGAGTAATTGACTCTTGAGTTAGGTACCAGCTGAAGTAGTTGGCATACATGTAGAATAGAGTGCATGAAAACTATGTGTTATTTGAACCTTGAATCACACTTGGCATGGAAAGAGTCTCATGTGCTGGGGGTGGGGAAGGTTAGAACCAAGGTGACTGAGGGAAGAGGAGATTCATTCCTATCATCTCACTCATGTTTGGCGATATATATTCACACAGTGGAAAATTGGACAAAATCTTGTACACAGTCCAGTCTTTCTTTCCTTTTTTTTTTCTGATCTCATATAGCTAAATTACCATTTGTTAAGTGAACATGATATGCCTCCACTCTTGTCTTTTTTTTTAAAGTTCTCTTATTAGCCGGTACTCTTGAGCTATTTCTGCTCAGTATCACATGTCTCTTTCCAGTTCCTTCCATTTCCCTCATTGCTTTACTTGGTACAGTGAATGATGCTGCTATTTCCATGCTAAAGGACTATATCAGGAAGCTTAACTTTATTTATATGTTGGTAATGAGGGGTTGTTTGAGAAATTTAATTTCACTTATTACATAACAGGTTTACTTACTCCCTAACAAATCTAAATAATTTTATTAACTTCTCTAAACATCCCCAAGAAAGAAGTATTATTATTACTAACATTGTAAATTTAAGGTAATAGATGTTTAGCCAGTTTGTGTAGCTAAGACTGAAACAGAAAAACTGAGATTTGTTTGATCCCCAAGTCCATGTGCCTTCCAATACACACCACTGCCTTCCTTATTTGACTTAGGCATTTTTAATAGAGGCAGTTTTAGGCTGATTGGTATAAAGTTAGAGCAAATTTGCTGCAGTTTCTAACATTTCTGTTCAATATTTCAGGTTGCATTTTTGTGAAATGAAGTGAATGGATATTTTGCTTACACAGCTTTGTGAAGCAATAATTTGCTTTCCAGCCATGACCATAAAAGGAAAATACTTTCTACAAATAGTATCTTGAGCAAAAAAGTATTGTTCCTTTTGATGTGCTTTTACTCCTTTCTCTGAAGTCCTTACATGGTAAACTGGAATAAGACCATAGTTTCCAGCGAAATAGGGATTGAAAAAGGACAGATAAAGCCCTCCAACTGCCAATAAAGAAGTTTCCTTATGTGGCCTTCATTTGATAGGCAGCAAACATTGTTGTTCCCCCTTCCCCCACCGGAACTCAGAGCTAGAGGAAAAGAGGAACAAGGAAGAAATACAGCCCGGCCCTTAAGTGTGATTTAAAACTAAGATCCATGGGGTAGAAACGGGAAATTTCTTTTCAACACCTTCCCTCGCTACTATTTAGATGGAGTCGGAGATTCTGTTTGCCTAGGGTGATGAGATCAAATTGATATGTCAGCTCAAGCTGTCTGTGCAGGTCCTAGATCAGAGCTCTGTGGCTTTCCAGAAACAGACCATAGATTGAGAATTATTGGTGGCTTGAACTTTCAGTTCTGATTTGATTCGTTTATCCCATGCAGAATTAGCCTCTTTGTGTTAAGGTAGAAAAAGGTGGGGCTGGAGGTGAGGGGCCAATTTAATTTTTCCCAAAGGCTCCCCTCCAGGAAATTGTTTTATTTGTAAAGAATATATTCCCTAGCAGGGAGAAAACATAGAAGGTTTGTGATATACTTTGTGATTATCTAGAACATTTGTCATCCAATCTAGGGCACCTAACAATAAAACAGTTGTTTTAATAAGAGCAATGGAATAGCCTCTGTTGATAATGGTACATGACAGATCCACTAACTTTTGCATTCATACTTTTCATGTTTTTCTCCTGGGTTTCATCACCTAAGCTCCTTGGGGGAAGGAGAGGCACGTTTTATACATCCGTGTATCCATCTGAGAGACTGGCACAGTGCCTTTCACTTGGTAGGAGCCCACAATAAGGTCTGGTGATTCATTAGTTTTGCCACTTTCCTCATGCGAAAGGAGAAGACAGAGCGCACGGGGTGGAATATGCCTATTTTTCCTTGTTACCCATATGGATCACCTGAGGGGAAAATAACATTCATTTTTCAGTCTGATTATAGGGCTATTGAAAAAAGCTGTTTGAATTTTATCGGGGATGGAGTTCTCATTTTGAGGAAGTAACATATAGTCCCAGATTAGGACACAGTTTAAAAATTGCATGGTATTTTTAATGTATGTTAAAACTTAGGGCTGTCAGTCATGCTGGTGTTTCTATAAGAGGATGTCACAAAACCTTTCTCGAAAAGAGGCTCAAGTTTAAAACCACATTAGTTATTATTAATAGTTATTATCCATCATTACATGTCTTGTAAAATCCATCATTTTCACGACTTTTCAGTCGTGCTGTCAGAAATGCATTCTGACAGAAATAAAAATTCACGCACTACTAAGACTTCAGTTAATGACACCAACTGTTATGAATATTCACTTTTTAAAGCTACCATTTCTGGCGAATTTCTATATGCCAGGCATGGTGCTAAGTGTTTTACATACATCACCTCGTTTAATCTCTATTATAATGCTATTTTAAAGATGAAGAAATGGTGATTTAGGTTCATTTGCATGTTAGGATCATACAAAATGGTACAGCTCACAAAACCCCAATTTTGAACATTGCTCTGTTGACTTAAGTTCCTTGCTGAATTGTCTGCCTTTTCCAGAGCATGTAGGAGCAGGTACTGTGTATTTTCTGATTTAGCTACTTAGACAAGTTATTTTCAGTGCCTTCCATTTTATGATGGTTATTCAAATACCTCTGTTTGTGTAATGGCAATTTCTTGTGGTTAATTATTTTCCCTATCCTTTTGTGCCCTGTGTGCATTTAAATCATAAAACTGAATGATAAATCCTCTGATGGAAAGAAGAAAAATCTATGCTTATGTAAGTGAGACTGATGAAAGCCAGGATCTAATATTGAAAATTCTTGATCCCTAGCACAGGCTTGTTGTTTTAGAATCAAGAAAACAGAAACAATTTGTTCTTTTACTCAAGAGCACATCCAATGTAAAGCTGTCAAACCCAAAAGTGTTGCAATGCATCTGCATAGCCTTATGTTGACAGATGTTTTTGTCTGGAACTCTAGCTTTCCGATGTATAGTGTGACTTCCACTCAGAGACTTTTTTTCTTTACTTTTTCAGGTCTTATCTGCAAAAATATTTCACCCATATGAAAAAGAATTAGTAAAATGAAAAAGAGTGAATTAAAAATATACTAAATCAGAAGAAAGCCAAGGATGTTAAACAACTTTTTTTTTCCCCCTCCAGCTAGTCATGGAGAACAACATGATAATCTTGGATTCACTGCCAGATAGCACAGAAATATTATAAGATATAGTGCCAGTCCGGGGGGTGGGGGTGGCTAGTATAACCACTGATTCTGCAGCAGCTGCTGATTCTGCAGCAGCATGGCTCCCCAGGAACATAGATCTGCCATCTCTTGAGGACTTATTATAAGAAATGAAATTTGTCATCAAGGGCAAGGCAAATATTATCAAACATCAGTTGATAAGTTGGAATTCAGCCAATGCAAATTCAGAAAATAATCAAGTTGACCTACTTTAAAAAAAAAAAAGAAGAAAACTTCGAGTATCTCGTTTGGAAATGTTTGCATTTGGCAAATCATCTTCCTTTGTGAAAGGCAGGTAAATGTTCCTTCTAATCTTAACTAGCTTCTGTGGAGGTGCAGCCTTAAAGACCCATCTTTGACAGACACTGCTCTCTGGGTGTGTTATTCTGTCTAGGAAGTACAAAAATAGCACCCATTCATTTCCCTGTTTCACCTGTGGAAAGATCACATTTTGGTGGCATCACTTGGAAGCCTTGTTTGCAGAAGGGAAGGCTGTCTGTGACTCATTTATCCTCACCTCTTGTCTGGCACTGGTTTCAAGCAGTCTTGGCTGTGCATCACATTGATCTTTGGGCTGCTTTTGTTTTCCAGTTGTCCACGACTAAGTCTTATCACTAGATTTTGTACCTCATGGTACCGGTAAACATCTCCAATGGCCAAAATTCTGAAAGTTTCTTATTTTTTTTGTCCACCACAGAGCAGTAGTTTAGATGTTGTCCTGTCATCTATTTTATTTGGCTCTAATATAGGGTTTGTATGGATGGCAGAGGTTGCTTGAATTTGGGTTACTGTGCTTGTGAACTTACGTGGGCAATGTTCTTCCTCATTTGGTTTTAAAAAATGTATATAGGGCAAACATAACATAATACCTGTGGGGAGTTCAAGTTCTAGAGCTAGTGAAAAACTTGATTTTGTGTATTTTTTAAAAATATTTCATTTATAGGGCGCCTGGGTGGCTCAGTTGGTTAAGCGACTGCCTTCGGCTCAGGTCATGATCCTGGAGTCCCTGGATCGAGTCCCGCATCGGGCTCCCTGCTCGGCAGGGAGTCTGCTTCTCCCTCTGACCCTCCCCCCTCTCATGTGTTCTCTCTCATTCTCTCTCTCTCAAATAAATAAATAAAATCTTTAAAAAAATATATTTCATTTATTTATTTGAGAGAGAGAGAGAGAGCACAAACGGAAGGGGCAGAGGGAGAAGGAGAGATAATCTCAAGCAGACCCCCCGCTAAGCTCAGAGGCTGATGCAGGGCTTGATCTCACAACCCCGAGATCTCAACCTGAGCCAAAACCAAGAGTCAGATGCTCCACTGATTGCCCCACCCAGGCGTCCCTTGATTTTGTGTTTAATAGTTAATGTAGTTGATGTAATATTAGCTGATATAAAATAAAAACATTTTAGGGGTTTAAACTAAATAGAAGTTTACCTTTCTCTCACATACAGACCAGTTGGCAGCAAGTAGGGTTTTGTTCCAGGCATATTTCCAGGGCCCAGGCTCCATCAATGTTGTGACTCCATGACCTCTAAGCAGGTGAGCCATCTGCTAGAGTGTCTGCATCCAGGCTGAAGAAAGCAGACTGCTTTCTTTGTTTCTTTGGCCATATTGTTCCCACTAATTATTGATGGGTAGCTGACTACCCTCTGATACACTATTCAAAACAAGTAATGTAGTGCTATCCTCTGTCTCTACATGCCTGAAAGTCATTTATATTAGTTTCTTAGGGCTACCATAATGACTTACCACAGAATGGTTATTCAAAGCAGCAGAAATTTATTTTCATACAGTTCTGGAGGCTAAAACTCTGAAATCAAGGTGTCTGCAGGATTGTGATCTCTCTGAGACTCTGGATGGGATCTTTCCTTGCCTCTTCCTAGCTTCTGGTGGTGTCAATCCTTGGTGTTCCTTGGCTTGTAGCTACATTAGTCCAATCTCTCCCTCCATCATTACGTGACATGTGTCTCTGTCTTCACACAGTGTTTTCTTCCTATAAGGACACCAGTCACGTTGGATTAGGGTACTTATTCTTCATGGCCATGTCTTAACTTGATTACATTTGCATAGACCCTATTTTCCAGATAATGTCACATTCATAGGTACGGGAGTTTAGGACTTCAGCATATCTTTTGGTATTCAACCCATAATGGGCATATTTAGCTCTTTTGTTTCCTCTTCTAAAATTTATTTAGCAATTTTTGCCTATTAATAAACAACATACAAAAGATGGTAACTATAATCATAACAAGGTTCTTTTAATTTATGCCAGGATCTAAACCAGTGGCATCCTAGACCAGGGGTCAGCAAACATTTTTTATAAAGGCCCAAACAGCAAATAATTTTGGCTTTGTGGGCCATATAGTCTCTGTCACAATTACTCCACTCTGCCATTATAACATGAAAGCAACCACCAACTGCTAACAAAGTGAGCATGGCTTGTATCAGCTCCAATAAAACTTTATTTACAAAAAAAGGTGGTAGGCTGGATTTGGCATGTGGGCAGTAGTTTTTGGACCCTTGTGCCAGACTCTGGTCCATTATAACCTGGCTGTGAACATTGTGAAATGAACCCCAGCTTTGAATTCAGACACACATACATTCACATTCCAGCCATCATTTAGTAGCTGTAACCTTGAAAGGCTTAACTTTGGTAAATGCCAAGGCCTCATCAATAAAATGAGGACAATTCACATAAATCATCTACACATCGCCTAACTCATTGGAGGCATTCACATGTAGCCATCTATATAGATCTTCCTCTGCAAAAGGCAGCATAACAAAATGAATACAAGCAAGAACAGTGAAGCCAGAATGACCCTCTCTGGTGTTTGATCTTGGGCAGGTTCTTTTATATCGCTGTGCCTCATTTTTCTCATTATTAAAATCGAGATAATGATAGAGCCTACCTTTTTGTTTGCTTATGAGAATTCAGTGAGTTAATGCATGTAAAGCAATTAGACCAGTGCCTGGCCCTTAATAAGCACTCAATAAATGTTACCTACTCATATTGGCCATCATTGTTATAATTGGCTTCCCTTGTCACTCAGCAATAGGATGCATTATTGAATTTTATTTTTGTTGAATTTATGTCAATGAGCGAACTCAGTGAATACATGATGATTACTTGGGCCTAAGTAATTTCTTTTTCTGATTTATCAGTTTTATTAGGATGAAAGAATAGTTTCTCTTTTATTCTCTATCCTACTTCTGTACAGTGAGGAAGGATATTCTCCCTACTTTTAAAATGTGGCATATCTCAGTCTTTATAAAAATTTGGATATAAATCAACCTGAAAAAAATTTAACCATTTAAGGATAAAGGCATTAGACTGTTAAGGCAACCACTTTGTGTTCCAAATATACTGCCTGAAGTGTTCCACTTGTGTTACAATAAGGACTTAAAGGAAAATGGAATTCAATGAATTGAAGTTAGCTTTAAGTGAAATAATATTTATCTACTATATCTGAGGATTTTGATGCCATTTTAAAATCCTTTCAATTAAAACAAATGTATAAAAGTGGATAAAATTTTGCTAATGTGTACTTGAGAAGTTTTCATGGATATATGGCAGAGAAAAACCTCTCATCTACTATATTTTCCTTCATGATCTTTAGAAACTTGCCCCCTTCTATTGGAAACGAGTGAGAATAAAGATTTATCAGAAGAATTAGAGTATATTCCAATTAGAATTAGAGTGGTAAATCAGAAAATTGCTGATTAAAATGTAAACTTTCAGTGTTAGTAACTTAAAAACATAAATTTAATATAAAGAAGTATTTCTTTTTAAATTTAATTTAAATTTTATTATTGAAATATAGTTGACACATGATGTTGTGTTAATTTCAGGTGTATGGCACAGTGATTTGACAATTTTATAAATTACACAGTGCTCATCAAGGCAAGTGTACTTACCATCCATCACCATATAACATTAGTCCAGTATTATCGACTGTATTCTCTATGTTGTACTTTTCATCCCCGTGACTTACTTATTTTATAAACTAGAATTGTGTATGTCTTAATTCTCTTCACCTATTTTACCCATCCCTCAGCCCCCTTCCTTCTAATAACCACCAGTTTGTTCTCTGTATTTGTGAGTCTGTTTCGGTTTTTGTTTGTTCATTTGTTTTGTTTTTCAGATTCCACAGATAAGTGAAATCATACAGTATTTCTCCTTCTCTAACATAATACAAATATAATATATACTTATGTATTATATATAAAATATATAATTACGTTATATATTTATGAAATACATATTACATTTATTTTATATATATATTTATTCCATATCTTATTTATCAATTCATCTATTGGTGGATGCTGAGGTTGTTTCCATATCTTAATGCTGTAATCAATGTAGGGGTGCTTATATCTCTTTGAATTAGTGTTTTTGTTTTCTTTGGGTAAATAATCACTAGTGGAATTACTGGATCGCATGGTATTTCTATTTTTAATTTTTTGAGCTACCTCCATACTGTGTTCTTTTTTTTTCTTTTTCTTTTTTTTTTAAAGATTTTATTTATTTATTGGACAGAGAGAGACAGCGAGAGAGGGAACACAAGCAGGGGGAGTGGGAGAGGGAGAAGCAGGCTTCCCGCTGAGCAGGGAGCCCGATGCGGGTCTCGGTCCCAGGACCCTGGGATCATGACCCGAGCCAAAGGCAGTCACTTAACCGACTGAGCCACCCAGGCACCCCCTCCATACTGTTTTCTAAATGTATTTCTAAATAATGAGAACTACCTGCAGAGAACTAATTATGATGATCACTTAGCTAATTTCTCACTTTCCTTAAAGTGAGAGGAAATATTGGACATATTCCCTATTGTTCAATTGGTGGTTTTGCAGTCTATTCATAGGGTCATGAGGTTCAGTTTAAAGTCCAATATGTCTGTGTTTTTTTTTTTAAGATTTTATGGATTTATTTGAGAGAGAGAATGAGAGACAGAGAGCAGGAGAGGGAAGAGCGTCAGAGGGAGAAGCGGACCCCCCGCTGAGCAGGGAGCCCAATGTGGGACTCGATCCTGGGACTGCAGGATCATGACATGAGCCGAAGGCATTTGTTAAAACTGAGCCAACCAAGTGCCCAATATGTCTGTTTTTATTTGTTGAATATGACCTGTAATATGACCCATGTTCATAATGTAGATGTCACCTGGCACTGGTTGGATAAATTCAAATCCATAGAAATAGTCTTGTGTTCTTGTTACTTATTTTATATTTGGAGATTTTTTTTTAAAATTTTAAGGAATAAAAATTTGAATCATCTTTATAGTTCTTGGAAGCTCTCTATAAATTAATGGCTCAGATATTTTCTAGTTGTTTCAGTTGTACTACATAAATTTTAAAATATTGAACTTGAAAGAAAGGTGTCTATTGTTTATTTGATGACTTTGTGGCTCTTTAGCTATCCTCTCATATTGATTTTTTTAAGCAGCTCCCCTTTTTCTATCACAGCAGAGACCGTTTCTTGGCTACTCTGGCCTCATTGGAATATTTAGCATTTGCTCTTCAGTTATGGTCATTGGAGCTTTGTATTAATTAATTTATATTATTTATTTGTTTGTTTGTTTGTTGACTGTGGCTCCTGAATATATATTATTGCTTGTGTTTGCTCTCCGACTTAGTATATTATACACATCTCCCCAACCTCACCCATTCTTTTTTTTTCCTAGTCTGCATTCAATTGTTTTTGTTCTTGTTTCTTTTCTTTTTCAGTTTGTTGAAATCTCAACTCCTCTGAAACCATAACATTTTAGAGTTAGAGAATGCATTAATTTGCTAAGGCTGCTATAATGAAGTACTACAGACTGAGCTTCTAATTTTTTTTAATATTTTATTTTTATGTAATCTCTATACCCAGGGTGGGGCTCGGACCCACATTGCTGAGATGTAAGTCATTTACCTGTGACGTATATTTCGTAATATCTTCTGCACCACGCCTGACAGATGCAAATGTCTCCTTGTTTTCAATTTCTTTCCTTCATAAAGTCTCCTAAGTAATGATTGAGGGGTATTTGAAAGGTCTAAGAGATATTTTGTGAGCACACAGACTATAGCATGTAGTTTGGGGAGGGTGACAGGAATAAAAAGCAAAAAGGAAAAAAAAAAAGAAAAGAAAAAAGAAAAGCTTGACAGGTCAGTGCTGAGCAGAAGAGGTTGGACCTATGTGTGGATAGCAAATGCCTGTTAGCAAGGACAAGAACTCTCTATCTTGTGTCAAAATCAGAAAATAATTAGTCATATTGAATTACAGTCCACCGTCATGAGCTCACTTCAACTTGATTACCCCTGTAAAGACCCTATCTCCAAGTAAGCTCACATTCTGAGGTGCTGGGGGCTAGGACTTCAACATACGAATTTAGGGGAGACATAATTCAATCCATAACAAAGACTCCAAATCTACCCCTTCGATGTTAGAGGTGAGATTAGAGAAACTAACTGACTAGTCTAAGCTTATGCATTGTTTGTGGCAGAATCAGAATAAGAATCCTCAGTATTTTTTTTACACTTTCCAGAGCATTCCGTTACCCTTCTCACAGATTAATGCATCAGTCTATTCTACCCAAAACTGACTGAGAGCTTCTCAGCACCAGACTCACTCAGGTTACTTTGAATGTATGTAAAAATGATTGAGGGTCATTTGAATCTATACCTGCTTTGTTGATTCTTAGCTTAAGGTTCTTACTTGAAGAATTCATTAATCCAATTTTCTGTGTATCTTCTACACGTAGTTACCATTTATTCCTTCAGCAGAGATTTATGAAGAAGCCAGTAGTCCTGGTGCTGGCTAGACATTAGGCTGTTAATTTGAACAAGGCCTGTGAATGTTCTCTTCTGTCATATGTTCTCTTCTGTAAGTAGGGTGAAAATTAGTTTCACTGGTTTTAAGTAGTATGCTGCTGAACAGTTATGTAAGTAGTTTCTGAGGTTGAATTGTTCTCCAAAGAGCATTTGTGACTTCTAACCAAGAACGCCTGTAACATTCCCAAGTACTGATGGTGTTTCTGTGCTGTCTGTGAAGCATGCCAGTCATAAGAAATTTAAATCACCGTCCCTCCACCTCATCCTTGGCAATTCACGTGTTTATCAGCCAGAGGAGGTAACAGATTGCAATATGCATTCACATCAACTCATAGTACTAACATCCTTATATTTATCATCTAGGAATAATAGGAAGGTACCCAGAATGGAAATTACTTATAGGCAAAGTTGCAGTAAACATATGCTAAGTATGTGATATATTAAATGTATATTTATTTGGGGCTTAATGTACAGAGGATGTGAGAAGTCAAAACAACTGTTCTTATTATTACCTTTTTTATATTTAAGATCGAAAAATGTGTTAAAGACTGTGCAGCTGATAATACTGTAGATGCCCCCATTATGCTTAACACTTGCAGAAGGATAATTTGTTATAAAACTGTACATTTGCATTATAATATTGCACGCAATTTTTAAGGTACATTTGTTAAGAGCTTTAGCTTAAAAATACTTGGTAGACTCCAGAGAACAGGTATTTACTTGCCAAACATAAGGTAGAGATGTAAGTCATTTACCTGTGACGTATATTTCGTAATATCTTCTGCACCACCCCTGACAGCTGCAAATGTCTCCTTGTTTTCAATTTCTTTCCTTCATAAAGTCTCCTAAGTAATGATTGAGGGGTATTTGAAAGGTCTAAGAGATATTTTGTGAGCACACAGACTATAGCATGTAGTTTGGGGAGGGTGACAGGAATAAAAAGCAAAAAGGAAAAAAAAAAAGAAAAGAAAAAAGAAAAGCTTGACAGGTCAGTGCTGAGCAGAAGACGTTGGACCTATGTGTGGATAGCAAATGCCTGTTAGCAAGGACAAGAACTCTCTATCTTGTGTCAAAATCAGAAAATAATTAGGGAAGAAATGTGAAAAGTGTCAGGAAGTGGTAAGAGTCTTATAAAAAAAAGAAATTACTCTGGCACCTCATTGTGTATTGATTAGTGAGAAATGAGTGGTAAGAAGAGGAAGTTGTAGGTATCAAAGAAAAATATGCCTAAGGCAACAATGCTTGTGCTTAATAAAAATAAAATAAAATAAAATAAGGCTTGACCTGAAAGAAACTAGGCAGCAAGCCAATGATGAAGACAGAGCAGCCATCCCTCTGCCTCTTCAGGGCCTGCCCTCTGTCCACTATTGTAGCTCCCCACACATACTGTAAATCTCAGACGCCAGCGCTCAGGAATACTGCTTTAAATTCTATCCTATTACCTTTTTCATAATCTATTTTTTTAAGATTTCACTCTTCTGATTTTTATACTGGTTGCTGCATGGAATTCGGTGGAAAATTCAGTCCGCACGGCTTTAGGCAAAATTTTTATCTTCCTAGACAATTTACATTGGGATCAATACATGGGGATGGAAATGCGTCACTGCTAATTCTTGCCTGGATATGGAAATTCAGTTGGTTAGATAAGTACAAGTTTTGGAGACAATTATTTTTTTTAAATGGGAATTCTAAATCTCTATGGTGCTTTAATTTATTTTGCTGATAGCAAAGACAATCTAACATGAAAAAAAAAAGGATTGCTGGAGCTCGGAAGTATGCTTGTATTAGAAGGAAAAGAAGTGTGAGGGAGAGCAACAAATATTATATTAATGCAATAGGATATAGGCTCATTTGTTGTGGAACAGGCCCAAATAATATCAACTTAAATCAAAGTAGAATGTTATTTCTCTTTCACATAAAAACACATTATACTGGTACAATTGCTTGGTTCTATGATGTTAGGTAATGGGCTCCTCTTTTCATGCTTCACCGCTGTACTGGGTTGCTGTGGTTATCATGGCCCTTTGTGACATCTGTATTTCAGCCAGTGGTATGAGAGTAAAAAGCAAGGAGGTTACCTCTGGTCCCTTAGGAGCACAATCCAAATATCATATATCACTTCTGCTCATGTGCCATTGCCCACAAATTAATCAAACGATTTGACCTACCTGCAAGGGAGGTTAGGCAATGAGGTCTTTCTGACCTTTCACTGGGTTCCTGTGTTGAAGAAGAGGCTAGAATGGATATCGAAGGACAGCCAGTGACCCTGGCCCAAATCAAGGTTTTATATACTGTGGTAGGGGAATCTGAGCACCCAACTGACCTGCTGAACAAGAGCTAAGCTACTAGCTTGGATCACTTACCTCTAGAATTTGATATAAAACAAATAGATGTTTTTCTATTTTAAGTTACTTTTTTTTTTTTTTTTTTTTTTGGTTTTGGTTTTGGTTTTTGTCTCAGAGGCCTAGTCACCAGGATCCTAACTAACTAAAGATAGATGGGGAAAAATATCAAAATTCAATATTAACAATATTCAGTGAAGTATATTAAATATTATAAGACAGGGAATGGAGCAAAAGTAAAGTAGCTAAACTTAGAGGAGATGAGAGTTTCTCTGCAAATTGGCAGTTAATATAAAATATACTCTCTTCCATTATTCCTACTTCTCTCCCCTTCGCTTTCTTCCTCCCCCCTCCGCTCCCCTTCTCCTTTCCCTCCTTCCTGCTCTCTCCTTCCTTCCTTCCTTCCTTCCTTCCTTCCTTCCTTCCTTCCTTCCTTCCTTCCTTCCTTCCTTCCTTTCATTGGTTTTTTATCTTTTGTTCTTCAATAAATGACTTGAAACAGTGATCTGACCATGATTTCCAGATATAAAAACACCAAGAGAGATTATTTTTCAGAATTAACATAACAATGTCCATGAAGAAGAAAATCTTTATATAAGGTAATTTTAAAGTTTAGAACTATAATCACATAAGTCATACTAGTATATTTTTGCAAAATTTCATCCCTGAGCCCTAGATTCTTACCATTTATTTGACAATATTCTTGAAAGTTTATAAATTGGTCTTGAAGGTTCAGGTCTATCTATACTGAGCTTAATTGTGATATCATGGAGATATGCTTCTTGCATTTAATTCTCATTTGGATTATGCTTTCTGGCAGGGACCCTGACCACTGAACAATAAAGCAATTATTGCCATGATGATACGCAATGTTGAGCAGATTATGTCATGGTTAATTTTACATATTCATAACCCTGCCACCTGCAGCTACTGACATTATACTGAAGCTGGTTTTCAACATGATAAGTAGAAAATGGAAATCCTGAAAACAGTAGCTTCCCTTTTCTCTTGTTTTTCTTCTTAAAATCAAAATTTCTCTGCTTATTCCTATTTAATAACTTTTTTTTTTTATTATAGACCTTGAGAGTTTAAAAAATGTTAAGATCCTTTTCCTAGGCTGGCAGGTGTTGGGGGTGGGGGAGTGGTATGGGGGAGATGACCAGACATACAGTTCTGAAATACTTTGCATACAACTTCAGTGATTAACATATCCCCTAAACCCCATTCATAATTTCCATTTCAGAACCTAAAATTTGGAACCCCCACTCTTAATTAATGTATTAAATTGACTGATGGAATATTTGAATACTCTTTAGGTATATCACAATTTAGGATGAATTTTAAATTCTTGGCAAAACGTAATGCCTAGGAATAGTTAAAGCTGAGATTTTAACTAACTATGGTAAAATAGTCAGTGAAAAAAGATGGTGTATATATGTTGTTCGCTGTAAGGTCTCTAATTTGTAAATTATTGTCACCCATAGCACAGAAAAACACAACTATGTAAGAAAAAGCAGCTTTTAAGTGCTCTATAGAAAGTTATATTGCAAAAGACTTTTTATACAAACAGCTTAATTAAAGTAGTCTAAATCACAAAATCTTCATCTTCACAGTTCTAAGGCAATCTGTGGAATTTGTGTAAGTGTTATAGGACACAGAGGTATCATAGTTGTGATTCATGGAAAAACAGTGAAATCAGTATTAGCATTGTTCAATATAAACACCTCTGCATTGAATTCCTAATAAAGTTCTGTATCCACTGAGGTATCATTTGCTTTGTGTCGTACAACTTGAAGCAAACAAAACAAAACAAACACAAGAACAGGAGTTCTTCTATCTCTTGAGAAGTTTGTTTCTGTATTTTTCCTTATTGTCCTACTTATTGCTTTAAGTTCCCTGAAGCCTCACAGGCTAACCAATCCTTTTTAGCAAAGATGCAAGCAAATAGTTTACTCTTTGAGTAACAAAGCATGGTACAGAGTAACGACAGAACAGGGAGAAGCGACGTAGTATAAAACAAACATTGAGGGTACAAAATTGAATGGATTGACAAACTTAAATGAAAGTCTGGAGGCCATCTTGCCACAGGTAGGCTGGATATGGGGACTCAGACAATGCTGTTAAGATTCGGTTGCTTTCTGCATTCTCCTTACTCTCCTCTGTGTTGGCCTCACTGTCTCTCGTCCATGGTGGTGTCCATAAACCCAGATTTATATCTTCGCAACTCCCAGACCCTCATATTAGCTTTCGTTGAACCAACCCAGATCACATACCTTTTCTGGATCAGTTTATTTGAGCAAGATCAGTATGGAGTAACAGGACATTTCCTCAAACTGGACCAATCACTGTGGCAAAGGAAATGGGAAGAAAAGATTGACCAGGTACTGTCATACATGCTGGAGTTGCTGCTGGGATCAACACAGCATCCCCACAGGTGCAAAGAGTAGGAAAGGAGTGGTAGAGTTCTTGTACCAGAATAAGAAGGATGACTGTGTGGCAAGTCAAAAGAACAACCATCCACACAGGGGTGGAAATAAACATACACATTTACCACAAACACAGATCACTGAAGAATCTGCGTTAACTCTCTCCCCAATGAGGAGGCAATTTCTCTGCGTTCTAGTTGTCTTCTGCCACCATTTCTAGCTTTGTGACTACAGTTGGGTCTCTTAACAGCTTTGGATGGAGGTTTTTGTGTGCCTGAAGGAGCCCTTTTATTTAAGAAATTGCTTTGCCCAGAAAATTGAAAAGTACTTTCAATAAGTCACACCATCTGCTGTTCTCATATTAAGTTAAAACTGGCTAAAATTGAATCTTCATTTATATGACTCGTACTTTTCACCTTCACATTTTTTTTTTTCGGCAGTGTGTTTGAAAGTCTTTAGAAATAGTCCTTAATTGATGGGATTGGGTTTTTGCACATTTTCTTGAATCTAAAGTTATTGTGGTTTTCCCTCATTTATTTACTTATTTTTATTTTAACAAGGCTGAGATATAAATATGGATCATATATAAAATAACTGGTAAAAACTTTTTTAAAAATATGTTTTATTTATTTGAGAGAGAGAAAGAGCACGAGCGGCGGGGGGGGGGGGCGGCAGATGGAGAGGGATAAGCAGACCCCCTACTGAGCAGGGATCCCAATGCGGAGCTCGATCCCAAGACCCCAAGATCATGACCTGAGCCGAAGGCAGACACTTAACCGACTGAGCTACCAGGTGCCCCTGATAAAAACTTTTTTTAACACTAGTAACAACTGGCCAAAAAGCAGAAGGACAGACTTATAGGCCACCAAATGGGGACCTTTATTATTCTGGAGGCCACAATTTGAGGCCAACAATCCTGAGAATGCTTATTCTCCATAGCTAGAAACCATTTTTCTTGGTAGCAATTGGTAAAATAAATAAAATATGCATTTGGTGAATCTGCCATCTCTGAGCTTTAGTCATGTGGGGAAATCAATCTTTCATTGCATGCCTTAGTCTTTGAAGAGCAGAAAGAAGATAAAGACGAAGTAAAACTTTAGCTAATGGAAGTCACTGCCTTAGCAAGAGCCGCAATTACTGAGGCGTGAATCCATGCCTGAGGTTAGCAGGCAATGCTTTTAGCTGGCAACCGATATTTTTCCATACCTGTGGAGACCACCCCATTTCTCAAGCACTTCATATTTTCCAATTTATCACCAGTGACTCTTACTGTCTATAAGCCCAGCCAACTGATAGGGATATCCCATGATCTCAAGAAGCTGTGATTCCTCTTTCAGACAGATACTTTGCCTTGTTATCATACACTTTGCCATTCTTTTTGTCAGCATTGATGTCTTCCTGTTAAGCGTGCACATACATACACGTACACGCGTGTGCACGCACGCACACACACACACTCATACCTCTCCCCTGACTGTTTCTCTAAATCACTGCACTGACTTTTGCCTAAATAGCTCAGAGTCCCACAGAGGTTATTAGAGAGAAGGAATTGTTGCCTTCTTTTTTATAGAGAAAAACCCAAGGAACATAAAATTTAATAGATGTATCAACCCACTCAGCTTGTTAGTGACGGTATAACCCATTAAACCAAATTTTCCTCATTCTTCCTGGGAATGTGAGACAGAGCAGAAAGCTGCACACTATCTATATGCATGTATGTGTGTGTATCTGCACATATTTTGATTTTTCCCCTCTTTTTTGTGAGGTACTTTCAGAAAATGTATAAGTTTAAGCCATTATTGGATTGTGACCTCAGTAGCTTGGGCATCAATAAATATCTGTTCGACTGTTACATCAGCATGAAGAATGTGACAGGTACTATGTATTTCTAAATTTTTTGAATGCTGCAGACATTAAGAAATGCAATTTCCATGGCAACTCAGTAGACCCATGGATATACACATGCACGTAAGTTCAACACTTCCATCAGATAGTGTTTGCTTTTACTTCATGTGATGTGCACTAATGTTTTCTCCTGTCTTCTATTTTTTAAAATCTTGGTTGCAATCCATTAAAATGATTTTATGACTCTCTAACTTGGGACCTATAGTATGAAAAGCACTGGTGTAGTGAGAAAATAAAAGCTGTGATGTCAGGGAGATATAGTTTCAGATCTGCCTGGTTTTGCCATGTACTGACTGTGTGGTTTTGAATAATCAACAAGACTCAGTTTTCCTGACTGTAATATGGGAGTAAGAACACTTTTGTTGTAAGTTTGAAGTGAAGAGTAAGTGAGGTAACTGTGATAGGTGCCAATATTCATTACTTTATATGTATTTTTTTAAGTAGGCTCCACACCCAGCGTGGAGTCCAATGTGGGGCTTGAACTCATGACCCTGAGATCAAAACCTGAACTGAGATCAAGAATCGGAGCCACCCAAGAGCCCCACCCTACTCTTTCCTGATAAACTGGTTTCTTTACCATTTTCTCTCTCCTTTTGTAACTTTTTATTCCTGTGGAAGGCAAGAGAGGAGATATTTCCCTGTGAATACCTCATTTTCTATTTATTTTAATATTATATAGGACATGCAGTGGCTGCCTTTTTTCGAAACACATTCTAAATACCATGACCTTTGTTTGGGGCATACAATGATAAATATAATAGCTAACATATTTGAACACCTCACTACTTGCCAAATACAGTACACACCATTTTTGTAAATCCTTACAGAATTTGTGTGAGGCAAGTACTATCCATATTCACATTTTATAAACAGAAAGAGGCACAAAGTACCTTGCACAAGGTCTCAAAGCCAGAATCCAACCAGCCTGACTCCAGCCCAGATGACACAATCAGTTGTTTCTCTTTTGTTTCTTGATTACATGGTTCGATTAAGGGGCAGTGTACCAAAGTGGTTAAAACACAGACTCTGTGGTCACATTGCCGAAATGTGTCTCTTGGCTCTGTCCCTTATTAGTGTGAGGTGTCAGGCAAGCTGCTGAAACTGAGTTTTCTTATATACAGTAATTTGTATCATGATATGTATTGTGTTGAGTAAATTAGATGAGTTAATAGGGGCGAGACACTTATAATAGCACATGGAACATAATAAGCAATACGAAAGTGTTATTTCCTCAGTCTCTTTCAAAGAATTTTTATCCTCTTTTGAGAGGGGTGTGGGTGTGGGTGTGTGTGTGTGTGTATGTGTGTGTGTGACTTAAGAGCCATGAATAGGGTTAAAAGTGTTATTCTTGGCAAATAAAGCAGTGGTATGATAAGGTAACTATGACTAAATAATAATCCTCTGTAGATAGTAGGAATATCAGATTTCTTAAAATAACCATTGTTAATCTTCAACTTGAATCATCGAAGCTGAGGTTGTTATAAGCACATTTATACCATAGTAAGTCTGCAGCGATCATTCAGGTGTATGTGTCCCTCTTCATACTATACTGAATACTTCTCAGGTTTATCTTTATATTGCAAGAGTCCAGAAGAGTAGAATATAGTAGGTTTTCAATAAACGACTCTTGTGCTGTCTTTAATGCAATGAACCACATGGTCAACTACCAAATGCAATTGAGGGCTACAGCAAAAGTTAGATACATATTCATTATTTAAGGTACACCATGGTTTGCCATAGGACTTCATGAAATACATAAGAAGAGGCATTCCGTTCATTTTTAGGAACTTCTTTTAATCACCATAACATTTTTTAAAATGTTCTTATCATTTGGTCTAAATAATTTTGTTAACTTTATATTCAATACTTTTGGTGCAAATTCAATCTTGCATATGAAAGTTTGTATGCCAGAATGTGTAGAAAAGTTAACTTGCATTCAATAAAATTTATAAGTCTGCATTCATGTGGCACTCATCTGATTTTCATGATAGAAGCAACAATGAAGCTTTCTAAATGAATTTATGTAATGGATCTGGCACGATTTAAAAATTCAAGCATTGAAAATATTGTAGATCTTTCTCTGAAGTAGTCTTATAAAACACACACATAAAAAAAACACACACACACACACATGATCTGATAAGCCTATGTATCCACAGGATAGAGGCAAATGTTGAACTTGACCATAAGAATGCAATCAGCAAAATCTGGACGGTGAGGTAATACAGCAATCAACTGATAGATAGATAGATAGATAGATAGATAGATAGATAGATAGATGATAGATAGATAGATGATAGATAGATGATAGATTTCTGTTTCTCTTCAAAAAATAAGTGGAAAGATGAAAAATGGAGTGAGATAGAATACCTATATTTAGAAGAGAATAGCAGTCAATTGCCATGTTATTACGTATGGAATTTATTTAGGTTCTACTTGAAAAACATAAATCATTACATATATGAAACAATTGAACATGTGAACATGGACTGGAAATTTGATGGCATTAAGGAATTATTGTTAATTTTTTATTATTATTATTATGTTCAATTATTCAACATATCATTAGTTTTTGATGTAGTGTTCAATGATTCATTAGTTGTGTATATAACACCCAGTGCTCATCCCAACAGGTGCTCTCCTTAATGCCCACCCCCCCACCTCCTACCCCCCCACCCCCCTGCCTTCTGTAACCCTCAGTTTGGTTCCTGGAATAATTATTTAAGAGTGATAATGGTGTTGTGGTTTGGTAAAAATAGTGCATATTTTATAGATACTAGTAGTAAAATATGGATGAAATGATGTGAATCAGGTATTTGCTGTCAGTCGTTGGAGAGGAAGAGAGGTGCACAGAAGAGAGGTTAGGGCAGGTGTGCTCTTGAGATGACAGTTGTAGGGACTGGCCAATGTGTGCATGGTGACTTCTTACACAATTTTGTTAGATTTTGTGTATGTTTGAAATTATCCATAGTAAAACAAATTTGAGAATATAGCAGTTTTCCTTTAGTTCCATCTCACATTGACTTAATAAATTTAAAAGTGATAACACTCCAGTCAAAAACCTACAGGGTAGTTTGAAAGTAACCAAGTGTTTGATAGAATAAGGTAACTGTGGTTTGGGCAAAATAAAGGCAATATATTTCACTACTGGTTTCTTTACAAAGGAAAAATAACATGTATAAACGATGACAAATTGATCTTAGACCACATTACAAAGGTTTTGGAATCTAAAATACCAAAAATACTAAGAGAACTTTCATAATGTTGCTCAATAAGAGATACTTAAAGATGATATTTTAATAAACTTCACAATGTTATAGTACAAAACAATGTGGAAAATCTTTGTGCTTGTTCATCAGCAGATACAAAAATGGGCCCTAATTTTACTAAATGAAAAGTCATAGTAGGCAGATAAATTATGAATAAATAATTGCAAGACAATAGAACAAGTACAATAATAGAGCTGTGTATAGAACACAGAAGAATTGTGATCAATGCAGGTTGTGTATCAATATAGACATCAAAGGAGATGTGATGTATTTTTGCTATATGTGCAGTATTTGCTTGTGGTGATTTAAACCATAAACTAAGGAGACATCATTAGCAGACTTTCAGAAATAAAGAACCATAAACTAAGGAGACATTATTAGCAGACTTTCAGACTTTTAGAGTGAATTTGCCATTGACCAGTATTTATAGGGATATCCTTTAAAACATACAAAATAAAAATCACTGTCAAAGAGAGCTATAATTTATATGCCAACTGTGTCTGATTTTCATTTAATGCAATTCATACTCATTTAATTTGAAGGATTCCGAAGCTGAGGTGATAGAAAAAATGTCCTACACACTTAATATACTTTCATTTTAATTGCATGCTTAACATAAATACTTAGACTACTACATGATTTATAATGCACTTTGTTTTATGTGTCTGCTAAAAGATAGAATTGCATTAGATTTCATCATTTGTTATTTTTCTTAATCATTGTGTAGTCAATATCAACTGCTGAAACTCGAATGTTTTGAACAACTTAGACCTAAATATATGATCAACTGTGTTCTTGTACATTTGAGAATCTTCTAAAAGAGATAATCTATTTTGATGCACATTAATGGAGTTCTAGTCACTAGTTTATCTTAATGGTTTTCAAGGTCAGAGGGAAAAAAGAATCAATAATCTGATAGATTTCTTAGAAAAATGGCACGCACAAGATATTTATGTAGGAGTGCATTGTACCAGCATTCTTTCAAAAATAAATCCTGTCATTTCTAAGGGTAGATTTAAAACCTTATATTTACCTTGTATAATAAATGTTATCAATATTGTGTTAGTAACATCCAAGTGAAGTAACTAATGCCAATAAAATAGGCAACATTTTCTTTACAATTACTGTAGCAACCCAGTTTGTGGAGGCCTCCTTGTTATTAGTCATGCTGAAGCAACATGGGTAGAAAGTTCCCCAAGGTTAGGCATAGGCTCACAGTAAGTGGCTCCATGAGTGCTTGGTGAAAAATGAAAGCTCTCTTTGAGGCCATACTTGGTACCTCCTCTGCCTGCATTTTTTGTTGTTGTTGTTGTTGTTGTTGTTTTGTTTTGTTTTGTTTATCACCTTTTCTAGCTCTGTTTAAATGAGAGAGAGGCCTATAATTACCAACTGTCATTTTGAATCCACTATTAACCCCTCTCTAGTTATTAAAATAGTTAATTGTGTTTCTAAGTTAGTTTAGTCTCATGATATAGTAAACAACTATGTCTGTGTTACCAGGACTAGGAGAACACATTGATTACATTTTGGAGGTGCATTGACCATTTAGAGCCACTTAGGAAATGGGAGCAGGCTCTTTACTAAATGGACTGAAAATGTTGCTTTTCTCTGAAAGTATCTGGATTCCGGTGCTATAATTTCGGTCTTTCATTTTTTAATATGCATTGTGCTGTACAAATATTAAGCCTGCTTTTGACCTAAGCCAGAGAGCCATTTACTGCAGCTAAATATGTGGAATAATTTATATAATTAGAACACCAAGTTACATTTGGATTAAGTGAATGATTGGTTAGGATCTTGGCATCTGTAGACTTTCTCTCCCCCATAATGAAGAAATGATTACTCCCTGGGAGTTAAATTACCATAGTGTCTGATCCAAATCCACTGTTTTTTAAACTTTAAGTAAAACAACAGCAGCTGCGACGAACTTTGCAAAGGAGGAAAGATGACCAAAGGTCACCTACTGATTAATATGAAACTCTTAATTAGTTACATGTTGTAACCAGCTAGCTGACTGCCCACCCCGCCCCCTCCCAATTTATAGTGGCCGTTTTATATTAAGAATTAAATTGCACTTTTCAGAGTTTCCAGCACATAAATTACTTCAGAAAAACACTGGGGGCAATTTTATTATTTTGCAGTTATGTGAACTGTCAGACTTTCAAGCGATTTGGTCAGGGGAAAGTTCTCCCCAGAATTTACATGTACTGACATGCACTTAACATAGAATACACAGGGAAAAGAGAGAGATTCTGTCAAACAAGTTTGAATGTTGAATAAGTTAATGGCTTTTTATATGGTATTACCCTAAATATCTTTTTGATAAAATATAGAAATTATTAACTGTTGCTTGTAAAATAGACTATGTGGAAAGATAAGCTCCCTGAACTGCATATTGATGGAGTCTACATGAAAAGGGAAGAAAATGATCCCATATCCAGCTATTCCCCAATTAAGTGAGAAGGTATAGAAACTCACTGGAATGTTTCACAGTGAATTAGAAACCAAATCAAATAATGCTAACAGAGAAAATAGTCACTCTAAGCAGAATTCTGAAGTGCAGCCTTTTTTATGTAATAAATGGTAACTGCATAGATTTGTGAGAAATTGGGGTGGCTGGGTGGCTTAGTCATTATGCGTCTGCCTTCTGCTCAGGTCATGATCCCAGGGTCCTGGGATCGAGCCCCACATCAGGCTCCCTGCGCCGCCGGAGGCCTGCTTCTCCCTCTCCCACTCCCCCCTGCTTGTGTTCCCTCTCTCACTGTGTCTCTCTCTGTCAAATAAATAAATGAAATCTTTAAAAAAAAAAAAGACTTGTGAGAAATTATGTATTTTAAGTACACTAGTACTTTTCTCTGATGACTTTAAATAGTGAATCAGTGGTAAATGAAGAATCTATTCTGTGAGATGAATAATCACATCTTATTATGTTATTCATATGTTTTCTCTTTTCATATTGAATATGCACATAGGAAATGAAATAACAAAGAATCTGTTTATTTATTTATCTAGTTATTTATGTATCTATTTTTTTTAATTTAATGATGGTATTCTATTTCCCAAAATGGAGAAAACTTATCTGATAGGCCTTTTCATAGATCAGGACACTGAACAATTTTCAATTAAATAGTATGTACTGACCTCTCTCACTGATTCATCATTTCTTGTTTACCTCAACCATTTCTTTCTGCCACAATTTAAGAGAAAAACACATTCCTTCCCACAAATAATCACTCTGTACCATATGGGAGCTTCCTACTCATCAAATCGGACTAGTCTATTGAAGTGTGATTATCACTGTTTAAAATGTTATATGAGTACTGTAAAGTCATTTTTCTGAATAAGTTTTATGTTCTTCATAAGAAATTTTTGTTACATTCTGTATGTTCTTTTTTTAAAGATTTGTTTATTTATTTATTTGAGAGAGAAAGCGTGTGCGCGTGAGCAAATGGGGGGGGGGGCAGAGGGAGAGAGAGAATCTCAAGCAGACTCATGCTCAGCATGGAGCCTGACATGGGGCTCAATCTCACGACCCTGAGATCATGACTTGAGCTGAAATCAAGAGTCAGATGCTTAACCAACTGATCCACCCAGGTGCCCCACATTCTGTATGTTCTATGTCACATCTTATATGGTCTTAAAATTGGAAGTTCCCACTAGATTGTTTTCTGTGACAAAAGAAACAGAAAATAATTTTGTCTAAAAGTTAATTTTTAATTTTCTAAGTTGCTATTGTTATTGTTTTCCAAAGTATGTGGTAACTTAATAAGTAGGTTTATTTTTACTTTCCAAAAAAACTAACCTAAATTAAACATGTATGAATTGGCATTCATTTGTCCTGAGGAAGATATATATATATATAGTTATATATATAACTATATATAAATATATAGATATAGATATATATATAGATATATATCTATGTAGATATATCTATATATCTATATATCTATATATATATATGGTTGCTTGAGTTACTATTAAATTTCAAAGTACCACCAAGTATCAGTATTCAGGAGACTGTAATGGAGGTAACAATGTCTGTCTTCCAAATTCTTGACTCACTTAGGGCTGTTCCCACTTTTGGATTTGAAGTTAGCAATTTAGCACATACTCAGGTTTGCAGATATGTGAGCTAATAGCCTGCAGAAATGTGACTTGCTGTATATGTGATCTGGAAGGTTCATCTTCGGGCAATAAGGCTCATTTAGCTGATTATGAATATCTAGCAAAGAAATCTGTTACCATGTTTCCAGAAACTATAATCTCATTTATAAATTAAACCAGAGGGGGATTCCATTTGCCTTAAAATGTACTTTTTTTTTTTAAGATTTTTAAAATTTATTTGAGAGAATGAGAGAGAGAGAGAGCACATGAGATGGGGGAGGGTCAGAGGGAGAAGCAGACCCCCCGCTGAGCAGGGAGCCCGACGCGGGACTCGATCCCGGGACTCCAGGATCATGACCTGAGCCGAAGGCAGTCGCTTAACCAACTGAGCCACCCAGGCGCCCTTAAAATGTACTATTTATTCCATTAATTGGTCCTAAATATATTATTTCTCATTACAGAGAAATAGGAAAAGTTGACTTCCATATGAAAAATGGACTCTACTGCTTACATGTCCCAGCTATATCGACATGGTTGAATGTGCTAGATTAAGTGTCCAGGGAGTGGTAAATTTTAGGTCATTACAACTAAGGATTTGTGTAATAAATATGGTAGAATGATGGCCAAAGCCAGTCATATTCCTCTATGTGACAGTGCAGGGTACTGAGCAGATATCTGTCTGCTCCCTGGGAGAATTGGATCCAGAGTCTTTCAGTCTTGATAATGACTTATTAACTGCCTGGGCTATTTTGTTTTAGAGAAATTATTCTTTCAGCAAAATGAGCCTCACATTCTAAAGTATCATCTCCAGTGAAAGTGCAGGATGTTTGAAGTTTACTTTGCAACCAGTTTAGCCCGGCTTTGGAATGCCCTCAAAGCAGAAACCAACACCCAAGAGTGAACTCTTACCTCGAAGAAAAACTCTGCTAGGTTAAGGTTTTATCAAGTGGGAGTTGTCAGGAGAAAAGAGTTGCGATGTGTGTAACAAAGTAGGCACCAGTGAATGATATTTATGAGTCTCCCTGAAGTTTCAGCTTCCCAGAGAAACCTAATTGATTAGAGTGTGGTATCAGTGAGGTCAAGGCCATGACCTAGAGACTGGTTGCCTTTGGGAAAAGAAGATCCTGTGTTTTGGGGCTCCTGGGTGGCTCAGTTGGTTAAGCGACTGCTTTCGACTCAGGTCATGATCCTGGAGTCCCTGGATCGAGTCCCGCGTCGGGCTCCCTGCTCGGCGGGGAGTCTGCTTCTCCCTCTGACCCTCCCCCCTCTCATGCTCTCTCTATCTCATTCTCTCTCTCAAATAAATAAATAAAATCTTTAAAAAAAAAAAAGAAGATCCTGTGTTTTGAGGTCATAATCTCATCATTTAATCCAGGTATATGATCTTGCTAATGTGTTTGTCACCAGCAACATTTAATGAAAAAATACAGATGTTTGTATATGGACCACGTAACTCCTGCTAGATTAGAAAGCAACTCCTCTTGGGAAATGACCCAGAGCCTAGCTTTACATTTTGACTCTGCCTCTTTCTGTTTTAGTGTTGGAAGATTATTCAACCTCTCTGAAACTCAAATTCATTCTCTCAAATGGAGGTAATAATTCATATGCCGCCATATGGTTCTTGTGGGAAATAAATGAAGCAACATATGTAAAACCTCTAGCATTATACTTAGCAAATTTGTAGGTGCTAAATAAATTATACTTATTTTTATTATATTGTTATTTTATTTTTATCATAGTATTATGTCATGCATCAGTTTTATCTTCTTATACTAAGGATGATGTATATCCTCTTTCTTTACAGAATTTTAAACAATATATATTTTTAAACTTAAACAGATTTTCAATATGAACATGAAAATTTCAGCCAAAACAATGAGTATCAACTTTGTGCCAGTGATGGTGGAGGATACAAAGGAAGACAAATCTGTTCTGGAAAATCTCTTGGTCTCTTCAGGAAGGCATACACTACATAATCAGGTGTATGTTGCAGTATTTTACTGAACCTTCTTATGCATTGATCTATAGTATTCATAACATGATCTCAGCTATTTAGAACAATAGAAACACTTAAGTACCCTATGTAAAATAATCAGAAAATGCAAGTGTTATTTTAAACATGAGCTTATTATAGTGCTTTGAAATAATTTGGCTATAGGAACATGTGATGCATTGCTAACGTATGGTAGAGTATAGCTGTATTTCACGATAGTGTCTATTTCAACCATTCTCCCACCTGCTTTTGCATTATAAATGCTATTTTCCCTGGGTTATTTTGCTTCCAAGAGGAGGCAGAACAGCACTTCTTTTTTAGATAACCAGTGGTAAATGTTTGAGGAAGTCATTTTCTGTTCTTCTACCTTGCAGACCATCCCAGGGTGTGGAAAATACAACCCCCACTCCACTCACACACACACACACACACACAAAGGTGTAAAAGCAATGAGGCTGGTTGCCCTGAGGACTGGCTTTGGCACCTCATTAGATGTCACTTTACTCAAATTGAATTTATATGACAAACAAATCTAAACCACAGCAAACCCATTCAAAGTGAAATTGAGCACATGAAGGGATGGGAGCAATGAAGATATCTGCTTTGTGCAATGAGCATATCCCTAATTCAAAACCTTCTTGATGCTTTATTTTTTCCATTTCATCTAATGCACCCTACATAGAACTCTGGCTCATTGTGAACGGTATTCAAAGGGTCCCATCCAATCTTGTAAGCAAGAGTGATTTCTTCTATATAAGCGATAATGAGTTGCAAGGGTTATTGTTTCTTTCCTGAACTCCATGACATAACTCTGATTATTCTAATGACATTTTTTGCCTCTCACTACATCATAAATAACTTCTAGGTAAATCCAGTTATATGTGCATTTTGGACTATAAATTTGATATGTCTAGAGAGCATTTAATTTACAATTTAGTTATATGGGTTTGAACAATCACTAAATCCCTACTGTGAAATTGGAAACTAAACAAAATATAAAATGCTATTTGTTGAAATTTTTATTTATTTCAATGCAGCTTAATTGCTTTTGTTGATTTGGACAGCTATTCCAATGCTGAACTGACTCTCAATGTGTTTGTTTCTATAGATGTTTTTTTTTTTTTTTTTTCTCTTGGGTTTTAACCCGCCATGATGATAAAAATAACAAAATTCCAGTTTTATAAATGTTATGAACTATCTTGTACTTTGAATGTGTAGTACAAACCTTATCACTGGAGCAAGGAATGATTTTTTTTTTCCTTTTTAGTCTTACAGATGAATGATTTAGACAGTACTTTAACAAATTAGGTATAGTAAAACCACACTAACTCAGACTAATTGTGTGGAAAATTTTAATGAAGAAGTGAAAAATTTGATAAAGAAGTTTTAAATAAAGTTTTATTTCTTCAAAATATTTATTATATCTTATAGTAATGGCTAATTAGGTGACATTATACTGAATTTGGATCCTACTTTTTAAAGCAAACACGTGAATTATTTGCAGTTTAAAGGTATCTTTGAACATACGTGGACAGCGGCATGCTTTTGAATGGCTAGGCAAACACCTCCCACTTCCTCTCTCTACCCACCTTTTGTTTGCACCACTAAATTACCTTACAAACTCCTTTTTTAATAGATACTGCAAATATTTAAGGGGCTTGAAGACATGAGGTTGAAAATCATTTTTCTCATTTGTTACTTCATTCATTCAACAATATTTTACGTTATGGCGTACTAAGTCATGATTGAGATTCAATAACTTCAAATATTTTTTCTATCCACACCAAAGTGTTTGTGGAGCTTTTTAAGGTGATTCTAAGGGAACTCCCGGTATAAAATATTTCTTAAGCTACATAATGATCTCCTTTAATTATTCATAGAAAATAACTGCTTAATATAAATGTTTTAATAATATCCTTCAAAGTTATTTTGTGGAGATTAGTTGGGCATATTTCTATTTATTACAGACTTTTAAAAGAGAAGGAAACCTCTATTATTCCTAAATTCCTTAACAGAAGCTATGTGAATTAATAATTTTGTTTTTGATGGTAGAGAATACATACAACCAGGCAAGCAAACTGATTAAAACACATATTAGCTGTTTACCCTTCTGAAATAAGTAGTAAATGTCAATATTGTACACAAATACAATGGGTTGTATTTACTTTTCTGTAGTGATATCATGTGAATAGTAGCAAAACTGGCTTGTAGTTTGATTTGAGAAATCATTTCAAATTTTAGCCAATTAGTTCAATATATGTGCTTCTTAGGCAGTAATGGGAAATAACTTTACAGCCTGTAGCACCATCAGGTCTCAGCCCTGTAATACTCTCCTTTACTTGATGTCACTCCAGAGTACACTGGAAATGTTCTTTCTTTCCCCCCAAAGGTATATTTGTAGTTGAACTTTAATAAGAAAATTGAGAAGTTAAGTTTCCCAATTTGTGGTGAGATAAATATACATTTAAAGTGGAGTTCAGTCAAATTGGTTTAACATGTTTCTATCTGCTAACCATAAAAGTAGCCTCGGAGTGGGGGGGAGAGTCTGCATGATGTAAGTCATAAATTGCATTTGAGAAAGTTTTTCTGTTTTTGTTTTGTTTTGTTTGGAGATTTATTGGGATCTGCGAAGGAATTTAAAGACCAGTGGAATCTGAGGAGGGTGGTAAATTTATATCTAGCATTTATTCTCTCTGGAGCTCAGTTTATTCATCTGTTAAATATGGTGCCAGGCATGGGATTGAGTTAGGTCTAAGTTTGGCTCCAGTTCTGTTTTATGGTAGAGGAGAAGCATACAGGGGCAGGAAGATGGAAGGCATCAGGTGAAGGTGAAATCAGCTATATATCTGAATGAAGTTTTTAACTCTGTAGGTCACAGTATTTCTAGAGATCAGAATCACCTAAGACACTTATAAAATGCACATTCTTGACTCCTCCCCCAGGACTATTAAATGTCTACCTTGAGATGGAGGTGGGGCTGAAATCTCCATTTTTTACAAATGCCACTTTTTCTCACACTGTAGTAAAGACCCAGAAATGGATCCTACAGTCAATTTAGTGGATCTTAACCACTAAATTGTTAAATTATTTTTAAATTAAAGAAGAGAATGGAATGAGATGGAATATGGATATATATATCCATATGCACTGCAAAATGCACTGCATGAAGTAAAGGAAAAACTTGTTATATGATACTTTCCTTTCCTGTGTGTGTGTGTGTGTGTGCAGGATAAGAATGTGAAACGTGTTTCTTACTATTGGTAGTGACCAAAAAACAAAAAAGAAACTTTGAAAGCCACTACCCCAGGGTTCTCTTACACTACAGATTTTGAAAATGCCTATCTAGAACAATGCAAATTCCCAGACATTCCTATTTCATCCACTTTGAATATAGTGAAACTCACTTTATTAAAGGGAAGGCTTTGAGACACTAGTATTTCAGATTTTACAGTTTCAGATTTTACAAATTGTTTTTACTTTGACTTTCCTGACATGTGTATTTTGTACAGATATACATTTTTTATTGTTTTCGTTTAAATAATCACCCCTTGCTTAATGCCCCAGGCCTTTATTACCCCCAGGTCCTTAGAGTTAGATAACAATATGCAGATCCTTCCTGTAAAGCAGATCCCATCTGAGCCTGCTCTCTGTGAGGTAGGCTGTCTGGCATCTGCAATCGCTTTCAGTTAGGCCTTCCAGCCAGTAAGAAGCAATAGCATGTCTGCCAGGACAAGGCTTAATCATCGGGTCATTTCCAAGATGTCTTTTTTTGGATTTGCCTCTGCTGTTGACTACATCCTTGGAATTCTGTCTCCTTAACTTCTCCCAGAATCTTTCTAGACTAAAACCCACTTGGCTATGACTCTGTACCCTGCTGTCTTTCAACAACTCCTCACCGCATGCATTTGTGTGTGTGTTGTGGAAGGAGTATGAGGGGGGCCATCAATGCCTGCGGTTCTTAGTACTGTCTTTTTTTTTTTTTTTAAGATTTTATTTATTTATTTGACAGAGAGAGAGATAGCGAGAGAGGGAACACAAGCAGGGGGAGTGGGAGAGGGAGAAGCAGGCTTCCCGCGGAGCAGGGAGCCCGACGAGGGACTTGATCCCAGGATCCTGGAATCATGACCTGAGCCAAAGGCAGACGCTTAACAACTGAGCCACCCAGGGGCCCCATTTAGTACTGTTTTTTTCCATAACTAAATTTCCTGGTAACTGGTGGTCCTGACTACCTCTTTATTGCTTGCTGTGAGGAGCATCTCAGTGTTAACCATGATAATGGTGATGTTCGTAACAACTGTAATACTGATAAAACAAATGTGGCAAGTGTTTTACATGGTTTATATCAGTGATTCTCAAAACTTGATGTGTGTCACAATCATCTAGGTTGTTTGTTAACCCAAATGACCAGATTCTCTGGTTGTGCGGCAACAGGCTCTTGAGTACTTTTGAGCAATTTCCTCAGTGATTGTCATGCACGCAAACATTAGGACTCACTGGATTGTCTAACTTAAATCTCTTGGCTATACTCCGATGTAAGTGTTCCTGGTTTTCTCCCACACTGGAGGTTAGGAACTGAGACTTAGAGGAATTAAGAATCTTGCCTTAAGGGCGCCTGGGTGGCTCAGTTGGTTAAGCGACTGCCTTCAGCTCAGGTCATGATCCTGGAGTCCCTGGATCGAGTCCCGCATCAGGCTCCCTGCTTGGCGGGGAGTCTGCTTCTCCCTCTGACCCTCCCCCCTCTCATGTGCTCTCTCTCAAATAAATAAATAAAATCTTTAAAAAAAAAAAAAGAATCTTGCCTTATATCATAGAGCTCATGAATGGTAAAGCCAGCATACGCAAAGTAGAGATCCAAGAAACACTTCTGGATTGCTATTGAAATGAGAAAGTTTAGGTATCAACTCCGGGTCCAGTGCTATTTCCAGTTGAGGGAAGAACAGGTGAAATAATTGTGATTTGAAGAGTTCAGTCTCCCTCCTCAAATTCTCCCAATCCTCAGATACACAATTCTTGAAATTTACACTACTTACGAAAGATTTTCTTCAGGCACCAAGTATTTTAGTTAGGTTAAGACACTGTGTTATCTGAGAGGAACAATATACCATCTATAAGGCAATACATAAATACTCTGGTTACCATTACCATAGGTATTCACAAATTAGTGCAAGGAAATCACAGAACAGAGAAAGGGTAATTTGTCCTAGATGGTTGATGTGGTATATCAGCAGAATGACTCGAGGTATATGGGAGAAAAAGAAAGTGAAAGAAAAAAATGGCATAAGAAATGCTCAAAAAAGGAAAAGGTAGTAAAGACATGGTTTTAGTAATGCTTCATGATGCTGCCTAGTGATGACATTATATCTCAGGATTTCCTAGTCCTAAAAGAAGAATTAATATATAATTATATGGAAATAAAGTTATGGATAGCAATATACATTGGAAACATGATGATGAAAAATAGAGCTATCACCAGTCATACAAGACTAATTGCTAACTGAGTAGCAAAATAGGTCTTACATATCTCATGATAAGTGTAGAAAACTTCATAAAGATGAATTTTCCTGTATCTCTAATGGCATATTGGTCATTCCCATATTAACTAATAAATAAAACTCCATTAGTCATCTTGTTTCTGAATAAAGCCCTAAGTATGGCTGATTTTAATTACAAATTACTTTCTCTAGAATATAATATAGCTTTTAAAAAAATATTCCCCAAAGTCAAGAAAGTGAATGATAAGGAGAACTTATTTTAACTTTTTCTATAATCATTTTCAAACTGTAGGTTATCTGCCTCCAAAAGGATTGAGATATTTTGTGATAAAACACATAACGAGACTATTAAAATAGAACTAGTACCTCAAAAGCCACAAAGAGAGAATAAGAAAATATACCTACCATATTTAGGCTTATAAATATATGGTAACTGAGTGCTGAGATTCCTGGCAGCCAAGGCAAATGGAAAGTAGGATGATTTCCCAGTGTTCTTTAGGATCAGATTGAATTGTTAATCCTGCTGACATAGATACTGAGCCCTATCATAAAATAATTTTGGGATGTAGTCCAAGCATAAATATTCTTTAAGTTTCCCAGGTAATTCAAATATGCAGCAAGAGTAGAGAACAGCTGACCTGTGTAGGACAAGGCAGGAAAGTTTATTGGACTTTAAAAAAAAATGACTTAAGCCCATATGGTGAAAGGTGAAGTACCTATCTTTTCCTTTACAAGTGGCTTAAATGTAACAATGAACTACTGGTGATGTCCAGTGGAGTTCAAATCTGAAATTACTGAGCTTAAGGAACCTGTGGAAAACCCTCATCAGAGGTGGCTGAAGTAGTTGACTTTATTCTGCTGAGGACTTGTTTTTTGTGTAGTCCTGGATTACTTTTAAGTTAGCTCATCTGGGACAAGAACCAGCGCTCTTGTCAATACCTGCAGAAGTTTCATTGTCTGTTTATTAACTTCTCGGCATTCTGTCAAGGCCAGGCTATTGCTTGGTGAGTAAGAACCAAACTGTGGATCACTTAGCAACTGTGTGACTATGGACAAGTTACCTCCATGGGCATCGGTTTCCTCATTTACTCCGTAGTGTTATTGTGACAATTAAATAAACTTTGAATGGACACATAATAAGCAATCAGGAGGTGTTAGGGAATTTCAATATGCATTTTTTAAAGATTTATTTGTTTAGTTTAGAGAAAGAGAGAGAGCGCTCACATGAGAGAGCAAATGAGGGAGGGCCAGAGGGAGAGAGAGAATCTTCAAGCAGACTCCCCCACTGAGTGTGGAGCCTGATGCAGGGCTTGATCTCATGACCCGAGCTGAAATTGTGAGTCAGATGCTGAACCAACTGAGCCACCCAGGCGCCCCAGTCCCAATCACTATGCATTTTAAGTACACTTTATCAACTAAATCGGTAAGGAGGCTTTGCCTTCTTTCAACATGTTCCAGAAAATGTCTGCTACCAATTACTGTTTACCCGCTAGAAGTGTTTCTTTTTCTATTGATCAGTTGTTGCAGTGTGTAAGTCTCTTGCTCAGCTGTGTTTTACTTCAGGGTTCTCTGTCAAACTGGGCAAAGACAACATGTGCCATCCCTAGTTAATTCACAATCTTCCCATATAAGTAGTGGTCATTAAAAACCTGAAGTTTTAATTTTTTTAAAGATTTTATTTATTTATTTGCCAGAGAGAGAGCATAAACTGGTGGAGCGGCAGGCAGAGGGAGAGGGCAAAGCAGGCTTCCTGCTGAGCAGAGAGCCTCATGCAGAGCTCTATCCCAGAACCCTGGGATCCTGACATGAGCTGAAGGTGGAAACGCTTAACTGACTGAGCCACCCAAGTTTTAGAGAAAGAGAGAGAGAAAGAGAGAGAGGTGCCAAAACCGTGTTGCTTCTCCCAGAATTTTAGTTAGCATATTATTGTTATTTCTTAATACATAGAATGCATATAATGAGATCCAAGGAGCAGAAGCATTGGTGAGTTAAACACTTTATTATACTATATTGTATTTTACAAACGATGGGTGCCCAAAGTGTTTTCATTTTGGCACTTCTAAAGTGAAAATTAAGAAATCATTGAAGCAATGTGTACAAAATGGCAATGTATATAAACTTGTGTGGGAGGAAAAAAGTCAGAGACTTTGAAAAAGAATTAGGTTAAAAAAAAAGCAATGAAAACATTTTATTTTAGATATAGCTCACCAAGTATCTTCCAAATGTGAAATGTAAAAATGCTTCGAAAGCCAAATAGTAGTAGTAATAAAATATGATTGTCCTATAACATTATTGTCTTGTGGACTTGCTTCCTTTTCTCTCCTACTTAAAAATGCCCTTTATCCATAAGCTTAAGAATTCAATCGTATTTTCTCAAGGAAGTGGTAAATGAAATAAGTTGTTCTTGTGGCATGTAATATTAAAATTATATATAGCAAATATTGGACTATCTATGCTACGTTCTCAAATTATGGCTAAAAATTAAATTCCTATATTTCTGACTACTTGCTGTACTATATAAGAATTCCTTTTGAAGCTTGATGTTAGGGTCAAGTTGTGAGTGTCTTCATTTCCCTAAGGAGTCATGAAACGCCAGCATGCTTATTTATTATTTATTTGGTGAATTTATTTCTTTCCTTTCCTCTGAAAAGCTCAAGTTGTTACACAAAGAATTCACCCTCCTAAAAATGTTCTTTAATACACAAACATGAAATAAAGAGGAAATAAGAAAGAAGGTAGGGATGCCTGGGTGGCTCAGTCAGTTGGGCGTCTGCCTTTGGCTCAGGTCGTGATCCTGGGGTCCTGGGATCAGGCCCCGCATCTGGCTCCCTGCTCAGTGGGGAGTCTGCTTCTCCCTCCCCCAGCTCATATATGCGTGCTCTCTCTCAAATAAATAAATAAATGAAAATCTTAAAAAAAGAAAGAAGGTAGCAGATAAGAGGCAATGTGTACAAATACAGTAACTACAGTTTGGCACCGGTTAGGATTTATTAACTCTTCCAGTGTGGATTACGTGATTTCTTACAAGTTCATGGATTTTTTTTTTAATGCCTCTATCAGCTCCCTAAATCTTTGGCCTATTGGCACAATTTTGGGCTCAATTCATCATGATCCTTTATAGAACACTCTACAGTGTAGAATCTGTTACACGGATGAAATTAGATCTTCATTGCAATGGGAGATTATCATTTGAAGTGGTTTTTCCTCAAATGTATAAGTGGACAGAGACCTAGTCTGCTTCATTTTTTAATTCGTTTTGTTTGGTATTGGTGTTTTCACTGTATTCAAAGAACAATAAATGCAAAAATAAGGCTAAGAAGATGATTTTAACATGTTTACCCTGACTGAACACTTTCAACATAAAATAGGCAACACAGTGTATTTGAGTGTTTTATAAAATAAGTATAATTATTAGAATGATGTGCTAATTCTCAGTGTCCTATAGGTGGGGTGATCCAGGAATGGAACACCTAGGCACATTTGAGGAGTCTAACCTCTTTCATAAAAGTGAAGCCTAAGTTTCCTATTGCTGCTGTGACAAATTGCCTACAATTTGGTGGCTTAAAACTATGCTGATTTGTTACCTTACAGTTTTCAAGTTCAGAAATCCAAAATGGGCCTCTCTGGGCTAAAAGTCAGGGTGTTGGTAGGTAGTGCTTATTCTGGAAGCACGAGAAGAAAATCTGCTCCCTTCTTTGCCTCTAAGAGCTTCTAGAGGCCACCTGTATGACTTGGTCTGTGGCCCCTTCCTCTCTTTTCAAAGCTATCAAAGGTGAGTACAGTTCTCACACTGCATCATTCTCTTCTCTTTTTCTGCCTTTCCTGTCTATTTTTAAAGAATCTTTGAGATTACATTGGGTCCACCCAGGTAATTCAATATAATCTCCCTATCTTAAGGCCGGTTGATGAGCAATCTTAATTCTATCTGCAATTTTAAATTCCCCTTTGCCTTTCAGGTCACCTCTTCACAGGTTCCAGGGATTAGGAGGTGGACATCAGCAGGGTCCATTTCTCTGCCCACCACACACACTTCCACTGATTTTTCTAGAGTCATTTGACTTGTACTGAAGAATGAAAATTACCATACATTGGCCATTGAATACATTTTTCCTTATGGACACTGGTAGTTTCTCTTTTTACCCAAGTGCAGAGAAGTAAGATAAAACAAGTAAGCTGGCAGGAATGGCAGAGAAAATGGGTTCACCCAGGTAACAGAAGGTTCACCTGTATAGCAGAATACTCTGGCTCAAGAGTCAGGTTTCAACTCAGTTTAATAATTAAATGCTTAAGTAACCCTTCAGAGCTTTACTCCATTTGTCTGTCTTGACTCCTGTCAGACATTTTAATCCATCCAGACCAACAAAAGCTACTTAAGGGCACAAAATTCCATTCGGTAGAAAAGGAGAAGTAAATGTTTTTAAATGTATACATAGTTTCCTAAACAGATTCACCAGGTGCAGTTTGGGTGAAATGTCTATGGTGGAAAAGGAAAAAAGGAGACAATAATCCGGAGCATCTGTTTGAGTGCCTCTGAAAATGCACATTTTATTTTCATTCACTTCAGTTCGGGAGAATTGAGTCAGGCGCTCCTGAGGCAGGCTTCTCTCTGCGCTTCTAAGCTTCTGTGTATTTTAGGAGGTAGCTTTTGAAAGGCTATTTTTCATCTTTGTTATTGTTGTCTATTTGTTCATTTTTGGTGTTTTAGTAGCTGGAAACCTGGGCAGTTTTCCTGCAGTTCCCCTTGGTTCTTCAGCATTGCTCCCTTGAACTGCTACAGACTAACTCCAGCTGCGTAGTATAAGACATAGGTTTATCTACCTCATTCAGCTGCTTCTGGAACTCCATGGGTGTGTAGAGTAGTCATGCAAAGCAACTGAGCGGCATGTGAACTGAGCTTTTGATGATTATCACAATAGCAAAAGAAAAGAAAAAGAAAAAAAAGAAACCTCTGCTTGTATTCTGAGTGCTTTTGCGTGATTAATCTACACTTACCCAACCGAGCTTAATGCCTGAATTTGTAGCATGTAGATTTTTCAGCACAGTGGTAGGCACAAAGCAAATGCTTAGTAAGTCTTTGTTGGATTGAATGTCATTGTGAAGATAGCATTTTTCTCATTAGTTGCTTGTCAATATTCTCTTTTCCTAACTAGGACTCCCTCTGCTTTCCCACTTCTCTGTGAGTGTAAACATGGAAATTTACAAGGGACTAGGTGGGGTCTCAAATGAAGTGGGAGGTGTAATCCAATCACGACCCAGCATGCTTTCACCGTCCTATTTTGTACCAACCTTGCTAACCTCTGCTATCGGAATCATACATTTGAGAGATGAGTGAGATCTCACAGACCTTAGCACACAGTAGGAGCTCAACATTTTTTAAAAAGATTTATTTATTTTACAGAGAGAATGTGCGCGCGTGAACAGGGAGAGGGGCAGGGGGAGAGGGAAAAGGAGAGAAGCAGACTCCCCACTGAGCGCAGAGCCCCATTTGGGGCTCAATCCCAGGACCCTGAGATCATGACCTGAGCTGAAATCAAGAGTTGGACTCTCAACCAACTGAGCCACTTAGGCGCCCTGGAACTCAACATTTTTATGTGGTTCAGTGAAGAAGGAATCACAAAAGAGGTGGTGTCAGAGGATAGGGAAGAATTAGGCAAACATATTCCATGGAGCTGACATTTCAAGTGAATGTTTCTACTTTTTTCACAAAAATGGTAAGCCTGAGGAAACCATACCATCTTTGTAACTTTTCATTAAGGTAATTGACTAAAATGTTTGATTGTTATGCGTATTTTTGTTCATGATCTTTATTGGACGAGTGAATGCATTCCAAGATGCATTAGTATTTGCCTGCAGTGTTCTAAGGAATTTCTTAATGGGTGAGCAAAGTCTACTTTATTTTTTTTTTTATTTATTTTTTTAAAGATTTTATTTATTCATTTGAGAGAGAATGAGATAGAGAGAGTATGAGAGGGGGAGGGTCAGAGGGAGAAGCAGACTCCCTGCCGAGCAGGGAGCCCCATGCGGGACTCGATCCCGGGACTCCAGGATCATGACCTGAGCCGAAGGCAGTCGCTTAACCAATTGAGCCACCCAGGCGCCCCCAAAGTCTACTTTAAAATCGCTGATTTCAACCATTTATTCACTGATCCAACACACCTATCTTCTTACAGTTTCAGAGAATTAAAGAACTGGAAAAGATATTAAATATCATCTGCCATAACTTCTTCATTTTAAGGTTGAAGATGCTAAAGCTAAAAGATTAGTCTTTTCCCCAGATTTCACACTTAATATCAGAGCCAGTACTTGAATCCAATTCTCCTGATTGCCCAGTTCAGAGTTATTTCCAAAAAGGACAAGAAATATCAATACATGTTAATAAATGACAATTGAATATAAACTATCTTCATGGCACTGTCATTGAAACAGAGGTATAATGGATAAAGTGTTTATGAGGACTTGACACACTAGTTGAAAAGTCCACAGTGACATTTAAAAATATTACTACAACAGAAAAGTTGTATTTTTTACATTTAATTTTTTACATTTGTATATGGTTGAAAAAATTTTAAGTAACATTTCACAGAGTGGGAAAATTAAATGAAATTCATATTTCCATTTCCATAAAGTATTATTAGAATATGGCCATACTCATTCATTTATGTGTCTTCAGTGGCTCTTTTTGCACTGTAACAGCAGAGTTGAGTGGTTGTGTCAGAGACCTATGACCTACAAAGCCTAAAATGTTTACTTTCTGACCCTTTACGGAAAAAGTTTGTTAATCCTGGGCTAGGATTAATAGAAGTCAGCAAATAGAGCAAAAGATAGGTCAAGCAATTGTGTTGGCAATATGGAGGATCCACAATTTGTGTTTTAGAGCATAATATCTATTTTCAGAGTTTCAGAAAAAAAGATTTGCTTTCATTTACTAAGAATTTTAGGCTTTGGCTATTCTGTTTCCTGATATTTTTCATTATGGGTGAGAAATAAGAGACCCGCTTGTATTTTAAGGCTACAGTAGTTCTTGCAGTAAATACTGAAATTCATTATTTTTTTTTCATTCCCAAAATCAGAATATAATATGACCCATGTAGGGATGACATGAGGAGAAGTGACAGCATAAGTAAAACAAATAGAACTTTTCCAGTCCATAGTGGCTACTGTTTTAATACCGACGGTCATCGTTCTTTTGCAATATTTAGTATTTTGCAATCTACCGGACTAAGAACTATCAAGTATCATCTGCATTCTTAGTTTTCTGTGGAACAAATAATAATGTCAAACATGAAATTGCATGCAAGTCAAAAGAAATAAATACAGTTAGTTAACTTCTCTTTCCCTAAATGAGTGTTTTAATTAAATAGTTCAAGTGTTTCAACATGTTTCTTTTTAATATCCTTTCATCTGCTATTGACTTGAAAGAAAGAAAAACCGTTTGAAGTATGGAAAAAACATTGAGATGTGAGCAAAGTTTAAAAAGTTTAAAAGACCTGATTAAAGTTTGTTTGAAGGTCCTGCCAGATGTACTCCATCTAAAGCACCATGGAATCCTAGATACGTTTGTATGGTAGCCACTGACGTCAGCTGAAAATGTTTTCAGACTAATCAAGTACCTGTGCCTTTGCGAGAAAAGATCTCACAGTCTTAGATAGATCCTCTTTAAAAATAAAATGTAGTGTTCCTTATGAATGCTGCAATGTTCTGGTCCATGACTGTTTCAGTGCTTTATGACTGACAAAGAGAGTCATTAGAAGTCCGTTTGATGGACGTAACTAAGTGAATTGGAAAAAATAAAAAAGTCTTTTCAGCCCATTCAGAAATAATTGATGTGACTGAGACAGCTGTATGTGAGTTCCAGATAAGGAAACGATTTATGAAGAAGCTATTGAAGCTAAAAAGGAAGGTGCAGATTTAAAGTTCTCAATAAAGTTGTCTTTAAGACACAGAGCAGTATTCAATAAGGGAAGAGATTTAACCTGAAGTTCTTTCCACTGGCATCTGTAGGGTCCTATCCGCTTGCAAATAAAATCCCCATAAATGTGGTGTCACTAGGTTGTAAGAAATGAACTCCAAGGGAAAAGTTTCTGCACTCTTACCCCAATGCTGTTTTTCCTTTTACTGTAAGTAGTGTATATAACAAGATATTCCCGAATCTCACCTCCATGGTTTTCCCTTTTCTAAAATTGGCCACTGTCCGATCAAAGAAAACACTAAGTGTTTATTGTGCGGGTTTTAACTTAGGAGATTTTGCTAATGTAGATAGAAGGCAAATATTTTTAAGTGTGTCTGATTGTGGGACATCATGTGTGCTTTCATGGTATGGTAGTCACCTTTTTAATCAATCTAACAATTAAGAATGAATAAAAATAAAAATTTTATTACTATCCATATATTTGTGAATATGCATGCGGTCTCTGTTGCTTTTCTTAGAAACTACCAATGGACTTTCTCATGAAGATTTTTTAAAAATAGGTCACACCTAGTAATGTCATATATATCTGGCTGTGATTGTATTCTGAAAACAGAATAGCATATTAATTAGTTTCAAAATTAATTTTCTCAAAGTTTCAGGTTATAAAGAGTACATGTTCTTTTGTCAATACTTTCAAAAAGATGTGATTTGATAGGTCTTTAAAATTTAAAAAAAATAATGAATTTGCAAGATAAAATAAAAATGAGGTAGTTATCATACTTATAGTAAAATGTGACATTAGCTTTCTAGATAGTTAAAAACTTTTTTAGAAAATTGCTTCAGTCCTCTCTCTTATGAATGTGAAATGTATTGACTTGACCTCCTTTGAACCCTCTGAATAAGAGCAGGATGAAATCTGGTGGTAGTTCATATTTGAAGTAGAAATTATGATAACATCTCATGGGACCTGTAAGCCTGTTAGACTGCCTAGGTTTAAGTTTATTGTTTGGTAATTTGTATTATCAATTAAGCAGATACAATTTTATAAAAAAGAATAATGAATCAAATGCTCACCACATTTTCCCCTCATGAATGCTTTACTCCTTGTAACAACATCTTTAGAAAATAAGCCTTATTCTATAGCCAAAATATAGTCTAACTCCTTTCCTCATCAAGCAGGCGATCTTTCTCCTAATCCTAAATATACTGATGTATCAGTTTTAGCATCTGTTCACATTTTCCAGAAAAGAAAGTATCAAAAATATTAATGAGCAAATGTATTTATTGATGTTACATTGCGTGCCCCACAGCACCTGACTTAAATCTTTATTTCCTGTGTTTGTCCTTCCCAGTCTGTGGGATTAATTTTATATGGAAAAGTTAACTGCATTCACACATCTCTTACCAGGGGCTCATGAGCATTTCCAATGAATAGGGGAGAGAAGAAAGAGGCAGCCATTCTGGGCCCCCCACAGCAGGCGAATAGAAGATAGAAGACATCCCCATTAACACTTCTGCCGATTTCCCACGTGAACTGTAGGTTTTCAGAATAAAAAGTGAATAAAATTATACAAGAATGGAGAATGCTTATTCTAAGTCTATAGGACTTTAAAGCAATGCCAACTCGGATGTACTTAAATCAGCTGGAGCCTGGGATAACAATGAAGATACACTTAATGCCCCAGGAATTGTATATTATCTGGAGTTACCATTGAATATATTTCTAACAACCTCTAAAATATCTCAAAAGTCCCTATAGTAGGGTGTGTCTTCAAGTGAAACTCTTCTCTGTATCATAATGGGGACAAAAAATAGTTGATAAATGCCATTCCAAAATAAGTGACCGTAGAGATATTCATGCCAATCGATGGTTAGATTCAAATACTTTTTGAAGAACTGGTGTTGTTGTATGTACACATTTGTTTTACAAATAACTTGAATTTAGAACAATAAAAGCACTGCATTAACAGGAGAACTAGGCTTGAAATTTCATATGAATTTTTTAAATTCCATTTAGAAACTTGGTGAGTTACTGAGCCAGCTTTATATTTAAAAACAACAACAACAACAACAACAAAAACACAAGAGAGAAGGAAAAAAAAAACAACCTAAAACATAATGGGAGCTATCGCTTTAGTTATATAGCTGTGGCCTGAGGTATGATACCTTTTATAATATATGTCTTTGAGGGACCTTAAGGCTCTTTTTATAAACTATCTCATTATTTCTCAGAGAATTTAAGTTAGTTAGGGGCAGGTATCATTAACTTCATTTTACAGACCTTGAGCCTAAGGCACAAGAACCAAAGGTCAGCTAACTTGTCTTAGGTCAATAACGAATCTATAGTGTTGTTTGGAATAAAATTCTTTCCTTTTTCTATTATTTCTAACATACCATTTTTTTTCTCATCACACACACACACACACACCATGCATGCACTCAACATGTTTAACTGTTTACCTGACCTTTGTAATTTTATTTTTAATTTAATTTCTCTCTTCATTCTTAGTTTACTTATGTTCTCCGATTTCATTCATTCCCGGTGCACCTTATGTTATGAGGCTTTTTGCTTGTATCTTCAAATATTTACCTTAAAGCAAATGTTTTCAGTAACAATGAAGAAAGATAAAAATGAGCATAAATAAATAAAACTCTTTACACAAATCTTTTTCTTTTTAACTGTAATCCTACTTCTCTCATGTCATGTTTTAAAAATTAGGAGTCCGTCCCCACTTGCTCCATTTCCCCATATATATATATATATATATATATATATATATATAAATTGATCTTTTACTTCCTTTACTCTAATCTCATACAATTATTCTTCACAGTTTAGAGATTTTAAGGTAACAATGACCTTCTAATGGATGAATCCTATGGGCATATGGTAGTCATAATTCTTCTCCATATCTGTGATGCCTTTGATCTATAGGATTTTCTTTCTTTCCAAAGATGATCTGCTTCTAATCCTTCCAAGTTTCAAAAGTGATCTGGTTTTCTTATCCACCCTCTTTTTTTTTTTAATCTTTTGCTGCTGGCCCCAAATATGGAAACTATAACTGATCCCTCAAAGATATGTTTTCTATCAAAATTCTTTTAGAGGTCTCAACCCACAACTCCCTCCTTTGCAATGCCTACCCTAAATCCTAAGCAGGTTTCATGGCACTTTGTTATATCTGTTTCATTGGAAACCTAATCATATTCTATATTATCTGTTTTTATATACCTATACAATTTTGAATTTCTTAAATTTGTGGAACCATTGTTGGGACATCCTCGAAACCCTGAGACATAGTGAATATAGAACAAATGTAGGTATGGTGAAACAATGTCTAAATTCAAGCAGCCATACATTATAATGGCCTCGCTGCCCATTGCCATTGCTGTTTCTCCAAAGTTCACTCTTTCTTGGCATAATTCTCTGCCTCCAACATTTCTTCTTCCTACTCTTTTGCACAAAATTGTTACATCACATCTTCAATCTCATTCATTCAATTAGATCATTCATTTGCCTCCCTAAAATCTTTGATTACCACTCCCTCTTGTGTATAACTGTCACCTGTTTTCCACTCACAATCTTTGGAATTCTTTTCTTGAATACCCCTTTCTTGCATTACTTATTTACTTTTTGAACACATCTTCACAATTTCAAAGTGCTAGAACGCTGACACTCTTCTCATCCTCTTGTGCCTTTTCCTCTTTAAGGAAGACCAGTTTGTCTTTGCACGACAAGAAATCATTTATCACTCTGGACAGAAAAATAGAAAGCTCAGATACCCTAGGTCACTACAGGTCTTCATGTCCATACTTTTGCATCTCAAGATGGAGACATGTTTCTAGTTACTCTCCAGGGAAACACAATCCATGGACATTTAAGGGACCACCTGGCATCCTGGGACAGTTTGTTTTTTGTTTTTTGTTTTTTTTGACTGCTTTCAGTTGTAGGGTTTCTCCTTCCTCTCTCCTCAGTGAAGTCCCTCTTCATTACCTGGAGGGACTTTACAAACTATTGATATCCAGTCCCACTCTGAACGCTAATTCATTGGGTTTAAGTTGAAACCGTGTGTTGGCTTTGTGTTTTTTCACAAGTTCTCTGGGCCATTCTAAGGTACATCTAGATTTAGGAATACCCGCTTAAACCACTCTACTTCAGAGTATCAGTAATTAACAAAGTGATAGTTAAATATATAATGCAAATCCATTCTTTCTGTCCTGTCACACAGTCAACACTCCTTGACATACCTTATTTAGTCAGCATTTCTGGAGTATATAAATAGTGTGAATTCTGTATCTTAACTTCTCTATCTTCTCAATAGACCCAACCTGATGATGAATGATGGTACGTAAATACTTGTCTGTCTGCCCATCAATCTGTCTCTCTATCTCTACTATCTATTATCTATCTATCATCTATCTATCTATCCATCTATCTAGTTTGTATGTCTGATTTTCCGTTGGAATCAAAGCTTAAGCCTTGTGCCAATGGATTTACCTTCAGAATTTAGGATTCTGCACTAATTTGTTCACATTGCCAACTTAAATACTTTGCCAGAAGAATTTTGTTTTTACAAAATTATCAAAATAGAGCTTGAGATAGTAATATAATGCTGAAATTATATTGTTGAATTCTAATGGAATATTTTTAAATGTGGTTTAAAAAGATGGGGTTTTTCATTATCCATTGTGTGATGCTCTTTATTTTGGATTTTTATTGTGAAGTATTTTTATTTCATCCATTATGTTATTTTTTAAAAAAGCTTTTTATACAAAATGAAGCATTCATGAATCTAAATATTTGTTATTATATAAATAGATCTTAGTATTTTACATTTGTAATACCTTTTCTTTCATCATTAAATTTAATATGTAACCTAAAATAATTCATGGAAATTAAAGTACATTCAATATAGGGTAAGAAATGAAGAAAATACACAGAATCATAGAAGTTGTAATACAGTACATGATAGAAAGATCATTATTTTATTTTTGACATTTTTCATTGCAAACATAGCCTCTCACCTTTGTGTTGTCCTATTACTACTTTTGATGGAACCAGCATTTAATTATAGATTCAGCGTTTCCTACCTTCAGCTAAACATCACCTTCTTTTCTCCTTTTTTTTTTTTTTAAGATTTTATTTATTTATTTGAGAGAGAGAGAATGAGAGACAGAGAGCATGAGAGGGAAGAGGGTCAGAGGGAGAAGCAGACCCCCACTGAGCAGGGAGCCCAATGTGGGACTCGATCCTGGGACTCCAGGATCATGACCTGAGCCGAAGGCAGTTGCTTAACCAACTGAGCCACCCAGGCGCCCCTTTTCTACTTTTATATCAAAATGGAACAACATTTCTCATAATTTCTTACATACTTTCCTTTGTCAATTTATTAGTACAAAATATGTATTTCTGTATTCGTTTTGATCTTTCCTCTTGGGTTAATGAAGACTGAGCTAAAAGATTTGAGAATCATTAAAGCAGAATCAAGAACAGCATTTGACTTTCCTCTCTCTCTCTCTTTCTTTACGTGTATATATTAACCCATCGCTGTCTTGAAGTGATATGTCTGAATGACTACTGGAGTTCTTTCCTAAATTCAGCATTGTTATTTAAAGCTCATTTTTCAGTAGTATTTACTGAGCATTTTCTTTGTGCAGAACAATGTGGTTTTAGGAAACTACCAGCAGCCTTGTTTCTGAGATGAGACTGAAGAGATCCAGATAATTTGCTGGGAGTGATAAAGAGAAAAAAAATTTAAAAGAAAATATGTACACATAAGATAAAACATAGTAAATACAAATTGATTTCTACATTTACTTATATATATGAAATATCATACTATTGTAAAGAAATGTGAGAATTATTACTGAAATAAGAGTAATGTTCCTAGAATTTATTGCCAGTAAATTTGGGGCCGTGATGTGTATACTGTTTGTACTAGAAATATTTCATAATTGTTTTACTACAGATCCAATTCAGTTAAACATTATAAAGAAGAGAATGTACTTTAAATGTTTTTCCTTTACAATAGGATTCAGCGGTTTTAAAAGTTGATTTTGAACTAGAATGAATAATAGAATTTTATAAAGTTTGTACACTCCAAATAAGTACATGGAGAATAAGGTACTGAGTTAAAAATGCCAATAATGGCCAGTCTTCTGAGACAAGGTAAAGGGAAGATTTGCAGAAGCATGTGTTTGTCTGTAGCAAAACCAATTTATAAATTCGGGGGAAATTCCATAACTCTTTGTAGCTTTTCCTTTAATAACCTACATGTGTAGATTATCCTTAACACTTAAAAAATCATACTGTTGTGACTAGTAATTTGTACCATTAGTATTCAAGTTATAAAAGGGCAAAAAAGGTTTTTTTACCTTTCTCACTATTTTCTGGCAACATTAGTTTTATGCTTTGTATTAAAAAGAACCAGTCTGAGTCATATGTTTAAAAAATACATTTATGCCATTTTCAAATCATGCAAGAGTTTTTAATGGATACAACTATTGCCAAGAATAATCTCAGACAGATATTACAGAACCTTTTTGTATTGTTTTTTTTTCCAGTTATTATGTATGTGACACTATCAATGCATGAGATTAGTTTGTTCCCTGAATGAGCCTAAAGTTTTTAATTTATGTAGTAGTTACAATAATCTGTAAATTCCATACATAGTAAATCTTCAGTGCAGCCAATTTCAGTATCATAGTAAGTTGTGGATAAAAATATGCAACACTTTTAACGTAAAATGTAAGGACGCTACATGATGTAAATTTTTGTTTTTGAACAAACTATAAACAGTCATAGTAAATGCATACTTTTTGGTTTATTTTCTGTTCTCTGGTTAAAGAGATGTTTATTATTTTAATACCACCCTTATAATATCAAGGTCAATAGGTTAATATTTCTAATATGACTAAAGTAAGAAATGCATTTCTATTTCCCAGGACTGCATCTAAATTCTTATTTATTAGTTGTACCTTTAATAGTTTAAGTCACCTGCCAGAACACTCATTTTAAAACCATTATATCACATAGACAAATGTTTTAAAACTGAAGTTTTTAAAAATGAATTCTTACGATGATTACTTCAATATTTATTGCCTTCCAAATCGGTGACTTGTTTTTATAGAGTCTATTTGTGAAAAGCATACTGGAAGTAAAGACTACAGAACAGAAAAAGGTTGAATATGTGGTACTCACATAGATTTAAATGTGTGTTTTAGTGAAATTGCCGTTTTCTTATCTCTGTTTCAGAAGGTGAATTTTCCAGTTTTTTTTTTCTTTTCCATAATAAAATCTAAGTTCTAGGACTTGCCTCAGATAATACAGTTAACCAAATAGCTTTCAACGTCTCTAAGCATTTTGTATTGAATTAGTCGTCGGTCCTTGATGTATGTAATGTATGTGTTTTTTAATAAGATCATTTACAATCTTATATTTTAGTGACATTCAGAATCTTTTCTCTTGCAGCCGTTTCGTAGAGTGACGTTTTCTGTTGTGAGTCAGCCTCAGGACCCACATCAGGGGTCACTGCAGAGTTGCTATGACAGCGGGCTGGAGGAGTCAGAGACACCAAGCAGTAAGAGTTCATCAGGGCCAAGGCTGGGTGCCCTTCCACTCCCAGAGGACAACTATGAAAGGACCACGCCGGATGGCAGTGTTGGTGAGGCAGAGCATATGGAAAATGGTAGGGGCAAACACAGCATCCACACACATAATCACGCTAGCGAGCCATAATGAGTAGACTCGTGAGGCTCAGTCTAAAACCCAACTAAAATAGCTGACACTAGAACTATGTTACCTAAAAAAAAATAAATATTTGCTCAAGGACAGAAATGCCAAATAAAGGAACATAACCTTATAGATAAAATCCACCAAACTTGCACCATCATTTTAAAACAGCCTGTCAGAAATAAACACATTTCCAAATAAATCGGAGTAGTACCTGCTATGAAAACAAACAAACCTAAATTAATTCATAATACCTAAACAATAGCAACTGAGAAAGGTCTCGTGTTACTGTTTTCTTCTACTCATTTTTGTCATGCAACTATTTCTTCTACTTCAATTGTCCAGCCTTTAGTGAAAGGAAATGACAATAAACACACCTTGCTCTTTCTTTTCCTAGGTATTTATCAGATCATTTGCGAGCCTCTCCTTTTGAGTGATAGATGAAATGGAGTCAAACAAGGAGAACAGTGTTATCTTATGCTCCAGAAATATATTGTAAATACTATTAGAACTCCCCTTTCATTTAAGTATGCATCGTGTTTTTTTTTTTTTTTCCTTCTTCTTCTCATTTTTGTGCAAGGGAAAGGGAAAAAAGCAAATTTTAGGACTCTAGGTTCCTATCCTGTTGTGAAATGATTCTCATGAGAACCACAACAATTGGCCTCCTATACACTTTCTTTTAAGTTATAAAGTTAGATTGCAAATAGTATTTACAAGCCTTTTCACGTTTGTTTATGTTCCCCCAAACAATTAAATGATGTACTTTTTTGGATTTCAGGTTATAAGTAAATGCTTGAGGAGTAGGTTTGTGTGAAATAATGGAATGGTAAAGTTCATACTAATTTTATTATTATTTCAAGTATAAAAAGAAATTTAGTTATATGTAGGGGAAGGAAGGGGAACCGCACACATTTTATCTGTAGCGAAAACTCGAAACGGATTTGTTTTTCACCATTCCATCCCCCAAGTGAAATAAGACATCCTAACTTTTTGTTATGTACCAGTTTCTTTAGTGATGGTATGCAAATAGAGCATATTAATGCAGGAAAATCTGATTTTTTTCTTGAAGTTTACCTATGAATATTAAAATCCAACCTTAGAGAGTAATAGATATAAATGACCCCGAGTGAAATTATGGCTAAACTAAATCATGTTAAATAATTATTTTTCCACATTGTTATCTGGGTGAGAAGATATGATATCAGGGTCGGATGATTGATATCACTCTTGATTAATAATCCAGAGTTCAAATGGCATTTTGCCTTATAGCATGCTTATCTGTGTGTATGGTGGTGTATGCTTATGTGGATGGGAGTCTGATGTGGTTTTTAAGAATTAAGTTCTTTTAGTATCTATTTAAATGACTATAAAAATTTTGGTATGAATTGCATTGCTGATGAATATATTTCTAAGGCAAATATGTTTGAAATGCTTTGCACAAAAGTAAAAACTAAAATACTATAATAATATTATACATACACACACACCTAGGAAGGCAGGATTGATCTAATCTAAGGACATTCTTATACCTGTGATTACCTTTTGATGATATACTTTTATTTGTGTTTTAAAAAGTATCTCACAATAAACAACATAATGTATAATTAAGGCTTGATTTTTGGATGTCAGCTGTATTAACAGAAAGGACTTGTATTGGCAATATAATCACATTTTGATGTTATTTTTCTGTTTTTCGAGTTTAAGGGGATTCAACACCTTTAAAATAAGTAAGAAATGACGAGTAATAAGCATAATTATATATGGCAAACACATATCGGTTACTTTTTAGGAAACACACATGGAAAACTTAACAGGTGAGCTTGTTAAGAAACTAGAAAGTTTGCTGAGAAACATTTTCCAAGTAAGGCTTTTAGTTATTTTTTATAACCATGTTTTCAGTCTTGTCAACAACAAAGATTATCATAATAGAACTGATTTTTCTGATTTTGTATGTGACTGACACTTGAAATTCAGTTTTATATAATCAGTTGTCATCTGCTGTGATTCATGTTAGCCCCGATCTATAGGTAAGGACAGGAGATGTGATTCACTTTGGGTGATCCAAATGTAGCAGTTGACATTTGAATAAGTTTTGTTGGGTCCAAGTTTTCAGACTACTATCTAGCCATAAAGTACAATTGTATCGCTTGAATTCTGGTAATTTCATCTTCAAGATTAATGGATCATTCTGACATAAATAGAATGGGAATTGAAACCTGTCAAGTATTCATTTGTCACATTTAATTGGAATCCAGGTAATCTGCAGCGTTTTACTTGGTTAGGTTTTAATCAAGATTTGTATTGGATTTTCCATGAAAATACCATTTTGGATGCTGTCCTACTTCCTAATTATTATTACCTCAAATATTTTCCTTGCATTTTAACCTATGTGAAACAATGCAGTTATAACTGATATTTGGATTAACTTCCACTGTAAAGTTTAGAAGATAATTTCCAGTGCAATAATATAACATCCCAGTGTTATGATGCTACCTGGGTATACGTTAGAACAGCTAATGATGAAAATAAGTTATCACGAAGTAACTAAAATTAACTAAAATACCTAAAAGGAAAATTTAAGTAGATAGGCAGTGAAATGCACTTATGTTTTACAAAAGCTTTTATTTACTTCCTATACTTTAGCATAATAAATACAATTTCATGAAGAAGGCCTGTGGATTAATCAGCTTTATAATAAGCTTTATCCTACCTTCCAACCCACCTTACTGCCAAATGATGAATGAGGTTTTATTCTCTTATTAGCTTAGGAAAAAGAATACACTGTAAGAATCAATGTAATTTCATGAAACCTGAATCTAATAATTAGAATGAGACCCACCATTTTAATAATTTCAGATCCGGGTATTTACATCCATGGGTCTCTGGAAAACAGTAATGGAAATTATATCATTAAAAAAATTTCAAGAATTTTTTAATGAATTATACATTAATTCATAAAAAACATCACTAATATATTTTTCTTTGCTTTTCATGAATTATTATCAATATTATGATGATTTTATGTTGATCTTTTGATAAGATTGAGGAAATTGGTTATTTACTATTTCAATAAAATACACCTAGTGGGACAGGATATTTTATTTTATTATTTATTATGGGGGGGCAGAGGGAGAAGGAGAGAGATAATTTTAAGCAGGCTTCACGCCCAGCATGGAGCCCGACTCAGGGCTCGATCTCACAACCCTGAGATCATGACCTAAGCCAAAAGGATAAAGTATTTTAAAATATGGGGTTCATGGTAGGACGTTGAGTAATGATAAAATATTTGATAATGAAAGTGTTAAAATAATTGAAACCTATTGTAATGAATTCATAATTCAAGTAAAAACCAAATATTAAGCTTAAAACCATCATCATTTGAAGAGCATAATTTGACTATGCAAGAGCTTGCCCTTATCTTCAGATTTTCTCTTGGAACAGTATTTAACAGTTTCTTTAGATCTATTATCAGTATTTATCTTGACCTTTGACTTCATGCTATAGTCTACTTACTCTTTTCAGTTACCCCCTGGATTACCTTTGCAAGTCCAATTTGGCTTTGCTATGTATCCTATAACCATATATAGTGTTTAACAACTCAAGTATAAGAAACTCTCCATTTGACCTCCAATCTCAATTTTGCCATTAGGGTTGGGTATGTCACTTACTCCTTCTGGATCTGCTTCTAATCATCTGTAAGGCAGTTAACAGAATTAACTCTAGAATCTTACTCAGATCCACCAATCTGATTTTTCTCTTTATATCCAATTTTCCCTAGATGTTTTACTCTCCAAATCAGAAAGAGAGTTTTGGGTAGATTTTAAAAAGTTAAATGAGTTAAAAAATGTGGCCACTCTAAAATGCCTAACTAATTTTATGTCTCTTGATTTTCTCAGGTATTTAAAAGGTAATTTTGATTTTTATACACTAATATTTCTGAGCCCCCCAATTCCAAACTTTCTTACTTTTTCAGAAATGTATAAGTTAGGCTTGATTGTTGTTTTATTTTTTCTCCTCATTCCACATGTGTTCAGTAATATTTAGAGTACACTGTTTTTGAGGATGAAACCATGGTACAGTCCATCATGAACCCATTTTGTTTCTGCCGTAGACTTTTCACATTGCTCTCAGAAATACTGAGGGTTGCTGGAGGGGACAGGGGTGGGGATGGGCTAACTGGGTGATGGACATTAATGCGGGCACGAGGTGTAATGAGCACTGGATAGTATATAAGACTGATGAATCACTGACCTCTACCTCTGAAACTAATAATACATTATATATTAATTAATTGAATTTAAATAAAATTAAAACATTTAAAAAAGAAATAAATGAGTATAATTGAAATATCAATTGGAAATGAAACACCATTTTAATAAGACCAAGGATAATGAGAATGGAGACTAGACTCATAACTTTGGGATAAAGGGCTCTCTCTCTACTTTTCTCCCACCTACCCAATTTCCAGTGGTCACTTTTAAGGTCCTGCCATCTAGTCACCATTGGTTTGTACTGTTTTCAGTTAGATTGAGTTAAGTAGCAAGGCTGTGTCTTCCATCTTTCCAAAAATGCTCAAACACTTGTTAAGGGCATAAGCACAATACCTCAAAACAAATGCTCGGCAAATGCCTTTTTTTTTTTTAAATTTCTGCAGGAAGAGATTAACATACCCTGGAAAGGATTCTTTTGGATGGTTCTGCTTTTCCGCCTGGGGTTTTATTGCCAGAGGTGCACTGCATTTTCTACTTTTCTAGCCATCTGTGAAATGGCTTTGTGCTTCCCAAGTATCCCCAATTCCACATGCCCCCACTTCTGCTTTTTCATGGTGATTAGAGACAGAAAGTAATTATAGAGGTTGTCTGCAATCAAGATGTGTGTTGCAGCAGATTTCCAGTAACTGAGCAGCACAATCTAAAAGAATCCAAAGAAAATACTGTCCTAGAGAAGAGGCAATGCTGTGGATAGAGTATTGTGGTTTAAAAAGCAGGCTTTGAAATCTAATGTCCTCGGTTTGAATCCTGGTTTTTCCTCTTCCTAGCAGTGCAATTTTCTGACCTTTCTTATCCCCTCTTCCTTCAATAATAGAGCAACTAAATGAAATAATAACATCTAATAATTTATAAATAAATAATGAGTAGCAATAATTTCTCCATATTCATTGGTGATAGAATTATTTGCTATTATTCAAATAGTAATGATAAATAATTTTGATTGTTATTAACTTCAGGTAGATTAGACATAACAGAATAGCTTAGTCATGAAAGCATCATAAAAATGTTTAGTCTCACAAAGATAACAATTCTAAAATTATTGGTAAGAACCATATTCTCACCTTGGATACCTTTTAGTCGATTTCTCATTTTTTTTTAAATTTTTTATTTATTTGCGAGAGAGAGAATGAGAGACAGAGAGCATGAGAGGGAGGAGGGTCAGAGGGAGAAGCAGACTCCCTGCAGGGAGCCCAATGCAGGACTCGATCCCGGGACTCCAGGATCATGACCTGAGCCGAAGGCAGTCGCTTAACCAACTGAGCCACCCAGGCGCCCCCGATTTCTCATTTTTGTGGTACATCAAGGGGTACCACCGAGGAGCAGATATGTTTAAATATATCAAGGATCTTAAATGAAAGGAAAAGAAGATTCTGTCCTCGAGCGCCTGGGCGGCTCAGATGGTTGAGCGTCTGCCTTCAGCTCAGGTCATGATCTCAGGGTCCTGGGATCGAGTCCCGCATCGGGCTCCCTGCTCCTTGGGAGCCTGCTTCTCCCTGTGCCTTTCTCTCTCGCTCTGTCTCTCATGAATTAAAAAAAAAAAAAAAAAAATCTTTAAAAAAAAAAAAAAAAAAAAAAAAAAAGAAGATTCTGTCCTCTGGCATCAAATGAACCCTACTCTGTGTTCTTCATCATTCAAGGTGGGGAAAAGCTGTTATTACCCTCCTATATTCTTTTCTCACTTTTAAATATTTTTACATTTATACCCAGTGTTCCAATTGGATATGTATTCTTCACGTGTATATTTCCCTTTGAACTGTGAAAATATTCACACTGACAGGGAAAACAAGCTGAAAAAATGTCCAATTAGTATGCTCACCGAACTCTCAGCCCTTTCCTTTTAATCTCAGTATTAATAATTAACACTGATAAAATGTGTGGCCATATTACCCTTTTTATTCTAATTTGGTCCTTTAAAACTAGATCATTCTGCTGAACTCTTAACGACATTTGAGGATGGAATGAGCTCTCATCAAATCTCAAAGTGACTTTAGAGGTCAGTTAGTGGCTTTGTTGCCTCCAGACTCTCAAATCATTTGCTTATCTGAATTTCAGCACACTTGTTAGATAATGCATTCTATGTTTAGCTCCTTCTTTCATTAGGCTATTATCTCCATGATTTCTTTTTGCATTCTTTTTTGCCTATAGACTCTATGTACTTCCATTCCTTCTCTGCTTTTTTTCTGGAGATATGTATAAAAAAATTGATGTTGCTGAAATATGACAACACTCTTAAACATCTTTTATGTGGTAAAGAAACACTAGAACTCATCTCTTAAAGTGTACTTAGCACTCAACCTCAGAGGTTAGTCCACTTATTGAGAAACTGTTTCACTTCGATCTTCCTCTTCGAGGATAAAACACTCTCTATTGTTTCCTCTTCTACTGTGGGGATTTTTTTTTTTTTTTTTTTTGTAAGAAAAGCATTATGTTCTTAAGTAAAGCAAAGCAGAATACTATTATTCCTGGCTCTGTTTAATGGAATAATTATATACTGACAAATCTGCAGTTATTCATTTGATTCAACAAACGTGTTGAAAATAAAATATGACCAAGGCTCTCTGAGGACGTTGAAGTGTATGAGAAGGAATCTCTGCCTACATGGTGCAGGTCCTTATGTTGGGGAGGTACAACCATGATTTCAATAAATTCACTATAGCATGAAAAGGGGAAAACTCATTAGAGAAGTTCAGAGCAGTGTGAAGTACAGAGAAGGGAGAGGAAAATTCTACAGATGAAATGATTTTAAATGCACTTACTGAAATTTTTACATTATAAATAACATCTTGGACTGGAAGAAGGCATTGAAATGGTATCTGCATTGTACCCTCTTTTTCTACATACCCATCTTCTACATCATTTAAAAATAATTATTAAATTGGTCTGGAGGCTTTACATTATGCCAAATAAAGTGAAATTATTTGTTTAATTTTTCTAATCAAGTTACTTTTTTTTTTCTTTTCTTTATCTTCCTTTGCTTGTTGTTGCTAAACATAATTACTTCAAAAACTTCAGAATTTGGGGCGCCTGGGTGGCTCAGTTGTTAAGCATCTGCCTTCGGCTCAGGTCATGATCCCAGGGTCCTGGGATCGAGCCCCACATTGGGCTCCCTGCTCTGCGGGGAGCCTGCTTCTCCCTCTCCCACTCCCCCTGCTTGTGTTCCCTCTCTCGCTGTGTCTCTGTCAAATAAATAAATAAAATCTTTAAAAAAAAAAAAACAAAACAAAACAAACAAAACAAAGCAAAACAAAACAAAAACTTCAGAATTTATCAGTGATAAAATTGGCAGCACACACTAAATCCAGGTTGAAACTACAGAACAGATTAATTTTATGTCTCTGTTCTCACTCTGCTTATAAATATGGATAATTAATAAAAATATGTGCTATTTAAATAGGGCCTTTCAAACTTAATAAAGGCCTGTAAATAATCTTTTTAAGTTATTATTTCTTTTTAGAAGATCAATTATATTACTTGAGTTAAGAAGATGATTAGAGTAGATTATAGAAGATTGGATTAGATTAGTTTTATTTTTGCAAAACTAACGCATTCCTTGCGTTGTGTTGCAAATTGTTTTTGTGATTGCTATCTTAAGATTCAAGTTAAGTTCATCGGTATTTGTCTTTATGTCACATTCCCTTTCTATCTGAAATATAGACAATAGGTTGCCCTGTTTTTAAATCTTGTTTCTGTTAAGTTTTTACTTAATTTATGCAGGTTGATTTTTTTTTTTTAGACATTACTCTCATTATTTTGCATGCCTTCTCATTACTGTCCATGAAGTAGAATTGTAAGTTTATTACAAAATGAAGATATATTTGAAACACATGCAAATTTAAATGTTTCCTTGAAACAGAATTTCAACTGCCAGAATACGATAATCTCAAAAAACCCCCTAATTTTTGATACTGGGTGTTCAAATGAAACTGTGGCAAGGGCTATAAAATGTATTGGTAATAAAAGATAGTAAGTAGAACAGTAACCTGCTGTTTAACAACTGTCTATGCGTTCATTTCTATTGTAAAATATGTCTTTTACAATTTTATTTTTGCTCTGAAATGCTCGCCAACTATGTTGATGAGGTAATCAGGGGACCCACATATGATCTGAGAGTGGTAAGCCTCTCTGAGGATGCTTTCCTATGAGCCATAGAGTCTAGACTGAATTATGCCCATTGTTTTTATTCATTATGAGGCTGAATTTCACCAACCCAGCATTTGTAGCAAAAGGTCATAGCAGTCATAGCTGAAAATTGTATACAATGAACAGGGAATTTGGAATACTCTGAGAATTCATTGAGTTCAATAACCATTTGTTGTTTAAATTCCCATGAAGGATCCAAAGGTGAATGAGACGTGTTCTCTGCCTCCTAAGTGTTTGAATATCGTGGTGGAGAATGACGTGTACAGATGTAGATATTTAAAAGTAAAGGCGTGGGAGGCTCTATGGAGAGGTTAAATGCTACCAGAACCACAGGATGATGAGTTGGGGATATGAAAAACCACAGCCAGGCTCTGAAGGATGGGTAAGTAGGGATTTGAGAAGAGAAGTATGGGTAAAGTTACAGGGAATAATGAGTGATGTCATGGAGATCAACCTGGGAGGGTGGGGAAACCGTGGTGCTATTTTGTCAACTTGGGAAAAATGGAAAGAATAGCACATTTCCAGGAGAATGAATCTGATTAAGACATGTGGACTTTAAAGTACCTTTGAAAAATTCAGACAATATCTAGCAGGCCATCGAAAATGTCCATCTGAAACTAGGGAGTATATATAAATTGCAGAAATACAGCTTTTGGAGTCACTAGAACCCTGGTGATTATAAAATCTTGGGAATAGCGAGACCATCAATGAACATATGCTGCTGAGAAGAGATGATACCCTATATGGGATCTGAAAAAAATATTGAAATATAAAAGAATCATGGAAAAGTAAGTTACAGTGAAGGTGCCTACGAATGATATTTTTTAAAAGCAAAAACAAGCTGTGGCAGGCTGAGGGGAAATTTGGAATTAGTAAAGTAGTGGTTACAGTGATACAGAGATGAAGGAAGCGGATACATGATCATGCAGACCTTGATAAGAGAAAGAGCTAGAAGACCCAACTGAGAGATATGATTGTTCTTTACATTCTTCTCTCCAATGATGCTGTAAGCTAAATGAGGACAGGGCCTTTGCCTTGTTTACCATAGCATGATATAACTGAAATAATTCCTACACAAAGGTATCCAAAAAAATTGTTAAATTTAGTTATATGGTCTAAGGGCCCAGTGTTTCTGATGGAGATTCGGTAGAAGTGAGACTACTAAGAAAGCTGAAGACCAGGAAGTATAGTGTAAAAACACACTTGAGAATGTTTTTTCAGGTAAAACAAGTTCATGATAATACCATTATCAAAGTCAGGGCCATGGTTGCATCCCTTGACAGCAATCTTAATGAATTTCTTTTTTAAAAAAAACTTATTTATTTATTTGAAAGAGAGAGAGAGAGGAGGGAGGGGCAGAGTGAGAGAATCCTCAAGCAGACTCTGTGCTGAGCATGGAGCCCGACGCAGAGCTTGATTCCCCAACCCTGAGATCATGACCTGAGCCAAAACCAAGAGTTGGTCACTCAACCGACTGAGCCACCCAGATGCCCCTTAATGAATTTCTAATCCTCTAATGCTTCCATTGTTCGGAATTATTATTTTTACAAAATTTACTGAAAGTACTACAGTCTGAAACTTCTGTGTAACAGCTTTTGCTATATTTCATTGAGTAATATATTAATTACTCTTTTAAATGAGTTTTGGCCTCTAATATCACTTTTATATTTCTCTTTATACTAGACCATCATTTGTCCACCTCACTGTCTTGAAATTTAAATAGTGTCTAACTAATTGCATTTTTGTTGAGATCCAATAATAACATTTTCCTGGTCATCATCAAACATTTTTATTTTGTAATTATAGGATTCCTGACAGTGTAAGAGTGCTATCAATTGTTGGTAATACTGTGCAAATAGATATGTTTCAAAACAGAAAATCATGAAAATAGAATTTGCTTGAGAAATAAATTCAAACAACTTAGTACAAGGACTGTCCAAATCCAGGCTATTTGATATGTAAACAACACCACAGAAATGCAATTTCAAAGATGCTTACCACAGGGGCACCTGGGCGGCTCAGTCGTTAAGCATCTGCCTTCGGCTCAGGTCATGATCCCTAGGTCCTGGGATCGAGCCCTGCATCGGGCTCCCTGCTCCACGGGGAAGCCTGCTTCTCCCTCTCCCACTTCCCCTGCTTATCTTCCCTCTATCGCTGTGTCTCTCTCTGTCAAATAAATAAAATCTTAAAAAAAAAAAAAGATGCTTACCACAGCTAGTACACAAGGGAAGAAATGCCTCCAAATACATTATGTGCAAAGACTTACTAATAATGATTTGCCAGGCAGATGTCACTTTTGATGTTCTTATCTAAGGAAGGTCAACCATCAATGTCACATAAATTTATTCTCCTTTCTCTGTGTTCATTGTTTCTTAGTAGGAATTATGAATAGGTTCTTTATTGATAAAACTTGTCTCTTCCAGCCCAAGATTACCTAACCAATTGCTGCATAATAATTTCCAAATAAAAATGCAACTCCTATTTAATCACACATACACTTATTTGGTTTATCAGACATCTCTAGATATATCCATTTTTTTTTTTAAAGATTTTATTTATTTATTTGAGAGAGAATGAGAGAGAGCACATGAGAGGGAGGAGGGTCAGAGGGAGAAGCAGACTCCCTGCCGAGCAGGGAGCCCGATGCGGGACTCGATCCTGGGACTCCAGGATCATGACCTGAGCCGAAGGCAGTCGCTTAACCAACTGAGCCACCCAGGCGCCCTAGATATATCCATTTTTTTGGCCTGGCATATGCACTCTCCATTGTCCTGAAGCTTTGAATAGAGAGTATGGGAATGTAGGGTGTGCCAAGAAAAGACTACCTGTCTGGTTACCAGATGAACTCTAGGTGGTACCTGGTAATTCTTTTCCCCTCAATCTAAGAATCAAAATTTTATCAGTGCACAGAATTGTACAGAGCCAAGACCAATTCTCAACCATATTACAAGATCCTGATTTCAAACTTGAGCATCAGTTTATCAAATTTTGAGCCAAGAGAATATCCCATTCAAAAATAGGAATATCCCTACTTCTTCTCTCAGACAGTACTCTTTATCTCTAAGGAGATCCAAGGCAAATCAGCATATCTCTTAAAAGATTGCCTGGTGAGGGTGGAATCAGAAGAGGGACATCATCCAGACCCCTTGAGGCCAGATTAAGTCAGCTGAAACACATCCACCACTGAATGGATCATCTCCTGAAAAATAGATTGCTTTGGCTTCCTAGATTCAGGGCATCTTTTAGGACTGGGCACCAATTGAGATCCTGTGTCCCTACCTTGTGTTTGTTGTTTTGTTGTTTGTTTTCTCTTTAAGGTCGACTCTTAAAGATTTTGCATATCTTTTCTTAAAATATGTAAATTATTTTTTCATTATCAGCTTTAAGCATGTTTATATAGCCAAACTTCATTCCCCTCCTTGCTTCTGGTCCATTCTATAAAGTATCTTTGCATGATCTAAATATTCAGACAATTATTCATCAGATCTATTATTTACCTTGACAGTTAACTTGCTGTTACTCTAGAGTGGGTGACACCTGATACTTTAAACTGTGTTTGAAAAACATCTCCCAGACTGATAAGTAATTTTCGACATTGTTATTTCTATACTCATAATTTCTCAGATGATTCACACCTAAAATAAATTCGGTATTCAATTACACAAATACTTGGAGGAAGTTGAGTTTTAGGGACCAGTCCTTATTTTTTCCTTTTACTTTGGTCGGGGCAATGTTAACCATACATCATCTTTAAACAGGTGATTGGAAGCAACATGTTCACACGGAACCATGTTTTATCAGAGTTCTTCGTCTTAAGCTTCCTCCCCTTTATTCGGTGTGATCAATTGTATTCAGCCTTCACTAGTTCTTTGAGAATTCAATTTTGAGAGGCACTTCTAGTCTCCTGGACAACATTGGTTCATCTCTTTCTCCCAGAATAATGAAGATCTAAAATCTAATTCCTGCCTATTTCGGCCCCAGACTGTTTTTATCCTCTTTTGTGAAATCAAACCCACGTGCTTTTGTTTTGTAGCCCAGGTCTGGGGATTATCTATGTCCTCAGGATCAAGTAGCTATTAAATTAGTTCTATCAATTGTCCATGGGTTTAGAGGTCCCCATGTGTGTTTTTCTTAAGTAACTACATTTTATTTCAGAGCACAAAGTGTAGGACTTTTGAATTGATTACTTAGCCTTTTTTTTTTTTTAAGTTTTTGAAAATACTAGGGAAAATACGTTACTCTTATTTACCCAAATGAAAATTTCTGAATTTCTCTGACATTTCTTTCTGAAAGGAGGATTAGAGGACTGTCCCACAGATTGACTCTGAGGTTTCATATTTTTTTATTATTTTATGCATTCTAATAACCTTACGTCTTTATCTTTCCTAACTTCACCATCCCATATACATTTTCTCCCTTGTAATACCTCATCTGGGACATTTCGAGGATCTTTGATTTATTTTCTATACCAAAAGTCATTATATTTGAATCATTTCAGACTACTAAGTTTCTGTATTCCTTTTGAGAAAGCTATTTTAGAAAAGTTTGCCTGTCTTATAAATTTTCAATTTTAAAATGTCCTTCTTAAATCTAACTTAATTCTTCTGTGTTATAATATATAATATGTAATAATACTATATAATAATTATATATGTAAATATTATATATAATTTATATACATATAAATATGTATTTTTATATATATAATACATACATTTGCAAAGAATTGATGCCAGAATTTTGAGTCTTTGTCCAAGTTCCACCACACTTTCAGGAAGCGAGCCTGGATCAATACACATAATATCTCCCTCACTTATAAAATGGGAACAAGAATTATAATAATTACTCTCCTGTCTTCCTTAAAGCGTTGCTGTGCAGTTATACCTGAACATATATTTTTAGGTAGTCAACATTTAATAAAATTATATCAAGTTAGTACTTTACTATGTTCATTTGTTTATTTATACTTCACACTTTTTTTTTTCTGGTTCTACAGCTTTTTCTTTTCCACGTCAAACTTGTAGTGTTCATAATATTTAGTAAGTGCGTGATTGTTTTCTTGCCTACAAAAATGTTCTCTGGCCTCACATATTTTGCCCAGTAGGTAAATTGTTTCCTGGTCCCTTTTGAAATCCATATTGGTTTTCAAGGCTGAGAGCACATGGTCCTCTATGTACTGTGAAAAAGTGCCGATATTTATAACATGATTCTGTGAAAACCACAAAGAAAACTTATTAATAGTTTCAAATTTATTTTCTGCAGTTAAGTGGCTTCTGTCTGTAAGAGGCCTACATATATTTTCCTGGATTTATTGTGAAAGAGTAGTAAATGACAGAAACCAGTAACTCACAGAGATATTCATCAAATAATTATTAAAAATCATTCAGCAGCAGAACAGTTCTTAAAACTCTGAGATTACAGATGACTCTCAAATATTCCATGGCAGTGAGAAAAGCCTTGCAAAGATGATCGCCAATCAGAGTATGGATAGACTCCGCTAATTAGGCACCGATTCATAGCACTTATTCACTTCTCCACACACACTGCTAATTAAGCCAAATATATTTATAAATATAGAAATCAACGTTTATGGAGTATTTGAGATAATTTTCAGAGTACAGTGCAAAACACCCCAATTACAATGCAACTCAAGCATAAAGGGCCGAAAGGATTTTAAAGGGAAGTCATCATGCAGTATCTCTAATGTCAGAGACAAATGAATTATAGACTTATTCACTCCTGCTCACACATAAACACACAAAGCGTGAAACACCAGAAAAGAACAATATACCATAAAGTGGGTATTATACCTACATTAAGGTTTATTGGAATGATGAAATAGTATACTTAGTAAGTATCTAAAAATAAATGATAAAAAGGGTAAGGTAAATTGAAATAATAAACTAATAATTTTATGGTACATTAGTGCTAACCTGAGGGTTCTACATATTCATTTGCTTTGTAGAATCACTGAGGAAGGTAATGTTATCTGCATTTTATAGATGATGATCCTGGGAAGAAGATATGTAAAATTATGGTTAATAACTGATAACACTAGGTGTTCAATACATAGGAGTTGTTATTATTTATATTTCTTGCTTCTTGCTATTAGCTCCACAGGGCTATATTTGCATTACTGCATTTAAAGTTCATGAAATCTATTGCAGCTATGATAATTATTTCTATTTAAAATCATCTTTAAGTAGAAAATTAGTTTTAGGGGCGCCTGGGTGGCTCAGTTGGTTAGGAGACTGCCTTCGGCTCAGGTCATGATCCTGGAGTCCCTAGATGGAGTCCCGCATCGGGGTCCCTGCTCGGCAGGGAGCCTGCTTCTGCCTCTGACCCTCCCCCCTCTCATGTGCTCTCTCTCTCTCTCATTCTCTCTGTCTCAAATAAATAAATAAAATCTTTAAAAAAAAACGTTTTAAAAAAAAGAAAATTAGTTTTATTTTGTATTTAATAGAAACATTCATTTATTATGTAGTTTCGAGCAAATCATTGATCTTGCCTCATCGTCTACAGGCAGAAAGACATTCCTTACCTATTTTTCAGGGACATTAAGACAATCCCTCTTTTTATTGTGTGATTTAGAAAACACAATGCATTTTTTTTTTTGTAATTTTGGAAAAGCAGTATTATATGTCATCATTAAAAACCACTCTAAATTGTGGCTTGCCATAAATGTTGAGACCTGGGATCATAAGTGAAATAGTCAAGTTTTTATATCATAAAAATAAGGAAAAGGCTAATAGATTTTTTTTCTCTTCAGAATAACAGAATAATAATAGACTCAAAATCATGATCTGCTCAACGAAATACAGTAATCAAAATAGGGTAGGGATTAATACCAGGTGCTTTATTCACTGGTTAAACTTGATAATTCTGTTCCTTATGCCTGTAGCTCATTGGCGGTTCATTCTACACACACACACACACACACACACACACACACACACACATCAGTGCACCCTCTTCCAAGATTGGGAAGGTGCTTCACTCGATGGAATAATGCACATGTATAAGAAAGTACAGCATTAGCAGCCCATTTCTGGAGTTGGTCCCATGACTCCTAAAGATTGTAGAAACAAAGCAATTAACTTTCTAATTATGCAAACCATTCAGTAAAGTAAGCACTAAAAAGATGCTTAAACAGTTTATTTAATACTTTTAATATTGTCTCAGTAGTGTTGGAAATTTCAAAATAAGCTAAAAACAGGCTAAATGCACAAACTTTCAGAGATTTTTTTAAAAGTCCTCTTTGCAGGATAAATATAGGAAAAAATACTTTCATACCCATATTGCTATCTTTAGAACTATTAGATTGAGGTAAATATGATTTTTATATTACATAATCAAATTAGAAAGTATCCTAGCTATTTCAAGACTTGGGCACATATATTTTTTAACTGCAACACAAGTCCCCTACCTCCCTATGGAATTTTTTTTCACTTTTTTTAAAGATTATTTTTATTCTTTTGGGAGAGAGAGAAAGAAAAAAGAACAAGCGGTGGCGGGTGGGGGGAGGGTAGGGGTAGTGGTGGCAGTCAGAGGGAGAGGGAGGATCAGACTCCCCACTGAGCAGGGAAGCCTATGCTTGACCCCAGGACCCTGGGATATTGACCTGAGCCTAAGGCAGAGGCCTGAGGGCCCTCTGATCAAGCTCCACTTTGAGCTCCCTGCTCCTGGGGAGCCTGCTTCTACTTCTCCTCCCCACTTGTGCTCTCTCTCTCACTCTCTCTCTCTCTGTGTCTGTCAAATAAATAAACTCTTTTAAAAAATAAAAATAAAAAAACTTTCCAGTGAGAATGATTAATTAGGTTACTCAAAAAAAAAAAAAAAAAAGAATAAGAAACTCCCTTAGATACAGTAACAAATTAAGATAAATTGGAAAAGAATTTTGAAATCACTGGCATAACAAGTTAAAGGGAATATACATCATCTGCAAGAAAGAATTTCCAAGTCCTTCCTGCTAAGGTATTATGCCCTGTTAAATCTTTTAATAGTAGCGAGAAGATACGGCTTACAAAGGTAGATTGATGACTCCACTGATGCTAGCAATTGCAATATTGTAATTTGTTTTTCACACTAAAATAAGAATATATATTTTTAATCTGACATGTGGAATCACTTCAAGTATGTAGGAATACACAGGCATGAAAGATGGTGCATATTTCAGTGTGGGATTAAGTAGAAATATCTATTTTAACTGAGAAGCTGGCATTTTTAGTTCGCTAATAATTGACCTAGTCGTTAAGCAACTGAAAGCCCCCATCTGCCCCTGCTGCTCGCTTGTAATTATCATACATGTTTTAGCATCAATGCCATGGCCTTCATTTCCTCCTATGGGAAGAAAGCATGGCATTTCTGAAGAGGTTGAGGCAATTCCCGTGCCTCGATAGGGGAAAAAAAAACAGAAATATAATATAGCTACACGGAGAGATTCCTGTCTCTGAGCTTTTTTTCATTTTAGAAGCTTGAGAAATATTGCTGCATGTTATTGCTCAGACACACATTCTTTCTAAACGAAGGTTACTACCATTGATTCCAAAGAGCAAAAGGATCCATTATAATATTTTTTGCACTTCATTTAGCCAGTCTCCTTATTGATTGGACTTCATGAACTATCTTCTTCTACCTGATGTGCCTTCCTAAACAATTCTGAGGACAAATATTTTATTTAATGGCTCAACATGTGGAGAATTTGACTTTCCAGTTACTGTATTTTTCAGATGCCCCTTCTGAAATTTCTAAGCAAACTTTAGGAAATCTCAGCATTGCTCACTTGGGAAATACATACACAGACACACATACACACATACTCATGTATATACACACACCATCCCTGATATGCTGGGCTGAGAAGGCTAATGCATATCTTGGAGATAATTTGAATAATAAATTATGCCTTCAGAAAGATTTTATTTTAGAAATGTTCTATTAAGGTCAATAGTTTCATTAGTTGTAAACTCCTAACATACTGAGACTTTATATTTTAAAATGAGTAATATTTTCTATATTAAAGTAAACTTTATTAAATCGCAAATGGAACATTTGTAGTACTTATTTCTTTAAAATTTGGATCATTTTCTCTCATTGCTGAACATGCCAACCTGGAATTCAATGTAATTCTTTAAATAATATACCAACAAAAAGGCTGTAAGGCTAACTTATGGCTATAGTTTTCTAATGCCTTCTACTGCTTTTCTTCCCTCAAGAATATAAGGCGAATATCTGTGTTTCCACAAAAGAGATTTATAGATTGTGTTGATTAAGTTAAAGTAGCTGTATGCTAACTTAGAATATTCTCGAATATTGCTTCAAGGTTTTTTTTTTTTTTTCATTTATTGCTCAAATATTTCATTATTTCAAACTATCCTTTACACCTAAAGGTCTAGTTTTCCTTACAAGGGATTTTGTTTTTTAATATAAGCCTAAAAATCCCTGGGAACACTTAGGACTGGCACTGTTAATACACAGCAACAGGTCTCAACAAGAATTTCTGTGCCTGAGGCCGAAGCTGACAGAGTTTGTATTTCAAGTTTCTGTTGAAAATGTATGAAAATATGATGTAAATGTACCAGTTATTTATAATAATAATTTCAGCATTGTGATATTAGGCTTTTCATGCTCTTTCTCTCCACACTAGAACCCAGCCGTAACTGTCCTTGGCTTCTGCAATGCTTGTTAAAATAAAGTCCTTCTGATACTACTCGTAATAAACCTTCATGGAGGCAATCCAAGATAGACCCTCCTGATAACTGAGGTCTCTTTAATAGTGGATTGTATTCTTGTGAGACTACAGCATAGTTATTTTCTTTTAGAGTTAAGGGTTTTATGTTGAAATAGTATTTATTTATTTATTTATTTATTTATTTATTTATATTATTGAACAGTCTCACTGCTATGACTAAGAAAATTGCTCCATAAAATATTTGGTAATGTAAATGTGAGAATGAAAGTTATATATCTGGTGATTTATTAAATTTATGGCTTGTAGGAACATGACTGTCTCTATACAGAAATCTAATATACACATTGGGGAATATTCTAGTAATGCCTTGTAAAAATGGGATGCTGTTGTAATTTGAAATCTCAAAACCACTGTAGAGGTATGCCTTTAGCATTTCTAATCATGCACGGCCTGATTTTGCAAATCTAAATTTGATGTAGGAAAATTTAGAATATGCATTTATTTTGGAAATACTTGCTCTCACACAGTATGTAATGTTCGTATGCTTGTCTCTTTTGATGTACTGCATTCCCTTACCTGTTCCTTTTATTGGCAAGGAATAGAAGGGTCACTTAAGAGTAGGAAGTTAGTTGGATTTGTGTTAGAGGAAAAACACACCAAGGTTGATGAGCAAGGGCCTAAAATTTGAGACCAGTGATTCCCCTAGAATGAAGAATATTGTCCTGTAGGCCAAGAGGGACTCAGGTCTCTAACTAATGTCCAAGGGGAATATCTTTAACTTCTTTCTTCATCTCCTAGGAATTACTTTAAAAGTTTTGGTCCACATTTCAAAGAGTATATATTTTTTTTGTCTTAAACTTTTTAAAAAGTTTTTATCGTCACATTTTCTGAATTGATTTTGATTGAAACTCTATTCAGAAGTTTAGTGTATTTGGCCAGTAAAATTTTAACTTTCAAAAAGGTGATTTCAGGATTCTTCTTATAATGAACCCCCATGAATTGATATGTTAATGGGATATTTGAAAGACCCAAAAAGGTTTAGCCACACAATGTAAGATTTTATAAAATTATATTTTATAACTAGAAAAAATATATAACAGCAAAATACAAAAGCCTATGTTGTGCATTATATACAAATCGAGGGTACCAAGACAAATATTTAGTTTCTTTTTATACAATATTCTTAAAATAAACATAGCTGTTATTTTTACAATAAAATCCATGTGGCATATGGTTTATTTTCAAGTCCCCCTCCCACCCAGGAAATGTATTACTTAACTGACATATAAAAAGAGCATATATGCTGGAGGTGAGGGATAGAGAACAGGTTCTTCACATATATTAGCAGACCCCCTGCATGCTGTTTATTAAATTTGATGCTAGTCATCCAATTCAGAGAGCTGATTGAAATAAAAAGAAATCAGTAAATTTGCAGAAGTATGAAAATATGTGGGCTTATACTACCCTTGTAGCTTTATCCTCTATCAGATTTCTCAAACCATATTTTGTAGGTTTGAACTAAAGCATTAGGAATTCACACATACATAATGAAATAAGATATATGCTTTGAGGGAATAGCATTGCCCAAAGTTAACATTTTCCTTCGTGTCATTTAAATGACAGTATTGAAAAAAAAAGCTGTTCTTGTGTATTAACTGAATTCCAACTTAGAGCATGCTTCATATCTCTTTGTTTGTACATGAATGTGTTGAAAAGAAAATACTACCAAAAAAAAAAAAAAAGTTTTTGCAAGCGTCTGAGATGTTTTGTAGTCAAAGAACAACTTGTGTTTTAAAAATAAATTAAAATACATTAAGAAGAGTGTTCAAGTCTTTCAAATAAAGGATAGGGTGAACAGACTGTTTTTTTTCCCTTCCATTCTTCATATCTATAACTCATCATTCCTTGAGGTTCAAAATCATAAATAACACTACAGAGTGGAGTTATTTCACCTCCACAAAGGAAATCATCCATTTTTTTTAAATTTTCATATCAGTAAACTCAAAATGGCCTTGCATAGCTTCTGCTAATTTTATTTAAGACTGAAGCGTTTTTGACAAACTAATGTTTCCCAATTGTTAGTAGATTATTACATTTATGTGGCAAAATTCACTCAGAATTGACAACTGTTGTTTGACTTGGCAAAGTTAGAATATGGTAGTTGGTACTAAAAGGAGAGAAATAGCAAAAAAAAAAAAGTTTATAAAGAAAAGAAATATTTCAATGAGTAAACTATAAGCAAATCATGCTGCAGGGAAGGATGGTTGATTAAGGGGAGTTTATATTCCAGTTATCACTGAAAGTTGATGACATCAGTCCCTAACGTATAGGCACTCAAACATGATGCCAGAAAAATGAGGGTAAAAATTATCATCTATTATTTAATTTCAGCTATTAGGACAAATCATTTGTAAGTCTTAGATGGTGAGAGTTGGTTAGTTAGATATCTGCCTATTTGTATACAGAGCTTTACTATATTTACAAAGTTAAGATTTGAGAGGTTATAAAGGGCATGGGTTAATTTTTATGATATGTAATATTTGCAACAAAATTCTCTTGAAAATAAGCTCTAGAATTATTTGTATGTGAATTGAGTAGACTAGAGGCATTTATTTATTTATTTACTAATTTATTTATTTATTAAATATCTTACCGTCTAGACTTTATGCTCCAGGAGGACAGAGGCCATGTTTTCTTATTTATTGTTATCTCCAACTACCAGGGCAATATCTGGCACAGACTAGATGCCCAATAAATAGTCACCAAATTAATTAAAGAATAAATTAATATTCTCTGGGCCAACGTCTACCCATGATTTCCATGATCACATTGGCTTTTATGCTTTTTCTTTGCTTGTTCTTCTGATAATGGTCTGGGTTGCACTGTGGTGGTAGAGAAATCAGTCACAATGAGTAGTGTAAAACATACCATATCCAAAAAGAGACAAGCTAATCATAAGAGTATTACAGATTTTCTCACCTAAAATTTGTATTGTTGTTACTGATCATTGGTGTGTACTACACTTAGTGTTTATACATAAGATAGGATATTTATTACGTTTCATAAAGTTCTAAACCTGGGTCTTGGTGAAGGGTATATTCTATATTTCAAAACCATACTTCTCTAATTATATTTTTCTCCTTTCTATCCTAGGTGATAGAACTAAGATGTATCAACAGAAATCTTTATTTTGTAGTTGAGAAATTGTTCTTTTTAACCATCTACCCATCAAGGGCCTTGAACATCAAAGATAGCATGAGGATGGTACACACCTAACATAGGGAAAAAATTATAATATTCTTTGCATACCACACTCTCAATAAAAGTATTTTCTAGATAAATTGATATTGGTCGTGGACTTTATGTATCTGCTAAATATCATCTACAAGTTGAGAACATCACAATTGCTAGTTCAAATTCTTAATACATTTCTTATATGGAATTAACTATATACTTATTTATATATTCATTCATTCATTCATTTATTACTAAAATATAATTGAAATCTGATTTCAATGCAACTCTAAGATTCAGGTCAAGGAGATCTCTATAGGCCATGGAAAAGATTGGTTAAATTTCTGTCTTAAGTAAATTTTCTACCATCTATGTTATTCTTTACACATTTCTTTCTATATTTATGAAGATCCTGGAATATGTTTTTTTCTAAAATTACAGTTTGTTTTCCTCCCCACTCCCACCCTGGGAGAGGATAGAAAGACACTGCGTGGAAATCAAGATTTTCGATAGGTTTGCTAAGGTCTGCATGAGAAGTGATTCCCTTTGAAGTTCTCAAAGTAGTTCTATTTATATTACTATATTATTATTTTTCTGTTTTCTTTTTTAAATCACTCAAATCCACCTTGAACCTGAAACAACTTCATTGCTGCCCCTTTCGCTCTTGTTTAAAACTTCTATCCTCTCTCCCTGACCTCCTGTACTCTATATTCTCAGCATGGTAACCAATTCACTATCCTTAAATATGCAACCAAAAAATGGTATATTACTGAGCGTGCTCCTTAACTGCCACATGTGAAAATACTTTACATCTTTCATCTCAGTTCTTGGGACATTCTTAATATGTAGATTCTATTAGTTCACAAGAGAGCAAATTGTGGCTCACAGGTCTTCGGTGATTTGCTCAAAGTCACGTAGCCATTGAGTGGCTGAGATGGAGTTTGAAGAAAATCTGTCAAACAAAAGCACATGTTCTTTCTATTATAACCCGCTGTGTCTAGTCATGCCCTTCTTTCACTGCAATGGTCTTAACCTCTTTCATCTGCATTGCTTTCCTGCTGACCAATTTTTTCTTTAAAGCTGACTGCAACTATGACCTCTTCTGTGAGGCCTTGCTGATGCTCTCATACGTAGCTCTTTGTATCTCACACATCTGTATTAGCATGAATCACAGAGTCATTCTTATGGAGGGTTTTTTTGGTTTTAAAAAATATAGTAATAATTTTTTCATAAAAATATTTATGGGAACTTTCAAATATATTTACAATTAATTATTTTTAAGCATCTTAATTTAGATTTTAGATATGATGAAAATCAATGGTGATATACTTCAGATAAAGACAAAAGCACTTTGGGTCCTCTATAGTTTTTCAGAGTTTAAAGAAGTCCTGAAACCTTAATGTTCAAGTTCCACTGACTAAATCAGTGACTAGCACAGATTGAACACTCATGAAATATGTGATGAGCAGAACTGAATTATCAAATTGATATAACAACCTTCAGTTGCAGAGGCTATAAATGTCTTTTGTGAGGACTTACGCTTTCTATAATTTTATAAATTGACTCAAACAGTTAAAAGTCAAGAGAATGAGCAGAATCCACATTAAAATGTATTTTTAAGTAAAAAGTAAACTTAGAATATTAATTATGTCAATGGAGTGAAATCATGTATTAATTAAAATTAAAATTGTAAGTGAACATTATTCAATGCATTAATCAACAATTAACCAGGTATTCAGAGGCTATTAGCTTGTCTAATGGACAGAATGGATCCTACTATTATAGATACAAATAGTGAGATTTCTAGGGAGAGCAGATCTGTAAAACATTAGAATTTGAAAATAAGCAAAATATTATAGACTTACTAAAATCTTTATAAAATGTTTTTATACAACTAAATCTTAAAATTTTAATAGAAATGTCAAAAAATGTATCGCAACTCCAGATCTGTATATGGCAATACTCTAATTGTCATTATGGTAGTTAATTTGTAGGAAGTAGAATGTAATATTAAATAAAATTAATGAACATCTACCATTGAAGAGAAAAAAGCCAAAGCTCTAGAGTTAAGAAAATTTAAACATCATATGTTTAATATGATTAATACACCCTACTTTAAATGCATACCTATCAAACTCATTTCAAATTACTTCAGCATTAGTAACTAAGGTTTACACTTAATTTTTTTTTTTTTACTATTTCTTGATTTTTTTCATTGTACAACCATTTTACCAAAGCTGGATGCTGTTAATAGTAAACATTTTTACTTAGTTGATATTTATTGCCATTAAGTCACACAGCCCTTGGTATCTGTAGCTTAATACCAGCATTTCTACGTTGATGATACATTTTTCCAAAAATAAAAATTAGAAGGGTCCGACTTTACAATGGGCCGTCCCGTGGTATTCTCTATGATGTCATTGTTCTTTCATGTCCATGAGAGAATCCCTGTCCTTTTGGAAAACCAGTCTCATTACAAACTCTGTAATGTCAAGGCTGTTCAATAATAATCACAAACCATCTCTCTATCCACTTTTTATTTTCATCTATCATATGGCCTCCCCCCCCCCCCCGCCTTTTTATCCAGGTGAAAATCTAGCTTACATCATGGTCCATGAGCACATTCTTACCAAATACTCCTTTAGTACCAGTGATCATTTTATTATCCTGGCCTCTACCTTTCACACCTGAAGAAAAAATAGCTCTTATTTTTAGATTCCTTGCTCCATAAAGTTCTGTTCTCCAACCCATGAATTCATGACTCTTTACAATTACGGTTTAATCTTTTCGGTTACTGTTTTATGTTGTTTCAGTTATTTATAAACTCAGCTATTTATAAAATCACTTTATATTACTGTTATATCTTGATAAATTGTACTATTAGTGTTCTTCTGTGTCTTGTGTATGTGTATTTATTTTCCAGAGTTTCTCATAAGTATACCTTTGGTTATTTTTGAATCTCCCACAATACAGTGCTAATTTTCAAATATATTACATCATAATAATCTACCCTTCCTCACGTCAAAGGAAGAATTTACTATATATAGAATTCTTAGGATATTAGGGAGCCATATTAAAAAAAAACAAACAACAATACTGTATTTCATGCTGGATGCAAGAATCTTGTCCCAAATTAAGAGCATGTGGATCTTTTTTCTTCTGGCTTGCAAAATTCCCACATTTGATTCTTCCAAGGACAAAATGCTGATCCCAAAATATTCAGAAATATTTAAATATAGAAATAATTAGGTTTAATTTTTTTACTTTGGTATTACTGGTATATGTAGGTTTTAATTTTAAAGGGGGATTTGAATTTAAAAATATTATGTGTAATAGCAAAATTTTAAAATTAAATACAAAATAAAAAACTATAAGAAAAACAAAGCTATAAAAATATCATGTTTAATCCTATCAGATAAAAATTAAATTTTCTACTTTGATATGCTTTTTTTTAAATTTCAGCAGGCCAAGACTGCATATGCCTTCAGAATTCTTTGATGCTAATCTCTTATGATAACCAATTAGTTTCTAAATTTCTCAATTCAAGGGCTGACTAATACTGTTGCCTAAGAATGAGGTGGGTCATGTTATTTTAAACAAAGATGATGGCTAATAGTAAGCAGTGTGTCAAGGACCAGAGGAATTGAGAAACTGGAAAATTTTGAGACACCCTGTCTAAACAATATTAAGACAAGACCAAAAGGATTATCATGCTTCTAACCCCAAAGATCTTTGTGATAGCTGCATTCCTAAACATCAGGATTAAAGGGTAGAATCATGTTCAGAATGCAAACGTGTGTTCACGAAAATCCCTGTCTTTAAACAAAAATTCAAGAATGTCCCAGCCCATCCATAAATAATACACTGAGAAACATATTGGCGTGAGGGGTGAATTTTTTTTTCCCACAAAGAAAAATTAATTCCCTCCTATTTTTAAATATTTTACAATACTTTCATTTCTTTCTACTATTTTTTATTAAGACAACTTTTTAAAGCAGTTTGGTTCACAACAAAATTGAGAGAAAGGTACAGAGATTTCCCACATACCTCCTGCCTCCCCACATGCATATTCTCCTCCATGATCAGCATCCCCCCCCAAACAGTAGAAAACTGCTTTTCTTCATAAAATATACATATATTTTTATAAGTTTATTTCCACTTTTATAAGCTTTTATAAGCTTCTCTAAATAGTTTAAAGCAATCATTTTTCATGTGTAGTTTGTATCTAAATATAAATATACAAAGCTAAAGATTTCTTCAAAAACAAATACTAAGAGCAAAATAGGGTAGCAGTGTTTGGTTTTCAGGTGTGGTATCATCTCATCTATTGATATTATTAAAGCAATTAATCATTTTTAAGATTCAAATGATTTACTCTTATCAACTGTTTACTAAACATTTTCATTTTATTTCTTTTTATATAATCCTATTTATTTACTCTTCACAATTTACAGATAGTCCCGATTAAATCATGTCTACAAACACATAATTAGAACATAAACCTTTTTACAAGTTTTATTATTTTGATCTCTTGTGGTGTATAGGAAATTTAAATTTAATTCTTTTTTTATTAACTTAGCAACTTGAAGTTGTTTTGATATCAGAACTACATACCCCTAAGAGAATATAAAAAGGAAAATGCATTGTGAGCCGGTCAGGTAGCAATGAGGTAGAGGCAGAATGAGAAAATGATAATAATCCTACTGTGTGGGGGGTGGAAATACATATATATTTGGTATGGTTTATCCTATATAGTTTTTTTCTTAAACATGTTGTAAAAAAAGATCTATACCTTTATATCCAAGCGAGAATAAGATAGTAGCTTATTACGTATAGCAGCCCCATATGTCCCTAGACTTGGAAGATTCTTGGTGTTAGAATGTCCGTATTGAGAACTTTCAAAAATACCTAGTTTGCATAAATGATTTTTGAAAGGCAAGAAAGAAACCAAGTTCAGGGTTTTTGGAAATTGTTTTATTGGCAAGGTCTATGGATGGACACCGTTGTGTAGGGGCTGCTGATTTTCCCTTCACATATTTCCCCATCTCCCTTCCCCAGGTGTTGCTGTCATCACCACCTTTCCCCTCCTCCCCTTTCCTCATGGCAAGACGCATGGAAGAAGAGTGCTGTTAAGGCCTCTCCATTAATCAACAGGTATGGTGGTTCTCATGAGGCAATGCCGCTGCCCGTCCTCTGCGTTCTTCATTAATAGTCTGACTCCTTGACATTCAGAAGACGCATTTATACACTACACAGAGTCGCCTGGTGTGGCAGATTTATTCAACTGGAGTATATCTTTACACATGTTAGCATGCTACACATTTCAGAATTCCCGGCACAGTTAGATTTTTTTTTTTTTTTTTTTTTTTAATGTAAAGACTACAGAAGAATTAATGATACAGTTTTCGGAGAAAGGTGTTACACGGTTTCCTCAACTGATTATATAGGAAAGAGAAGCAACTTGTAATAGTATGCCACTTTCAACCTTCCAGGAGCAATTGTGATATACCTTTAAAAAATATAAAATGAGAATGTTTTGTGAATTTTAACTCATAATTCAATTAGTATCGCATTTGGATTTTCAAAAGCATTGCACAGAATTGCATGCAGATGAATGATGCTTACTCATTTGGTTATAGAAAATTAAGTATAAACCGGTTCAAATCAATCTAAATGCCCCACAAAGCCATGTATTCACATATGAGAGCCAAATGTATTCTAATCGCTTTCTGCAAAACTTTTTTTTTTTTTTTGGGTCAATTCAGCTGGTGGCATTGGAAGCAGTCCCAACATACCTCTGTCCGGGCTGCTGTATTTTGAAAGGACCTAGGTTCCCTCAGGGCTCAAACTCCAGCAGAGTCATAACCTATAAAACATACTTATTCATCACAGGGAAACACCCACCTCCTTGATTTCCTTTTTCACTAGAAGAACTCGTCCTTCTAGCTCCTGCAGGGGCTTGTTTTGGGGATATGTCAGGTTCTGCATTACACCCTTGTGACTCTCTCAGGATTTTGAGACATATGACTAGAACACTACCTTTGGGCGAGGGAAATTGTTGGCAGACGCTTTAAAATAGTAATTGTGTCTTAAAAAAATAGTGTGTCTTTAGGTGTGTATGTGTGCGGCAGCATTATTTGTTATATTCTTTAAAGTGGTAGCATAATGAAGACTTGTTTGTTCAATAAACAAAACAAATCATTTTGATCTACATGCATTTTCGCCTATATGACCTTTAGCCATTGAAGGCTGAACCATTTCATCTTCCTTCAAGAATGTATGGCCTCTTCTCTGATAAGGCTCTGAAATCACTGGTTGTCCTCCATAACCCCATTTCTGCACATGGTGTTATCTTTCACACCCACAGGCCTTCACATAACTGGGTCTCTCCATCTGGAAGGCCCTTTCCCCAGGTCAGTTTCAAAAGCTCACAACAATAATAGCAGACCTGTGCTGAGAGTTTAATGCGTGTCAGGCATCGTGTTAATGAGTTTCATCTCCATTTTCTTAATTCACCTACACAAAGGAACATAGAGTTAGACATTATGATCATCATCTATATCTAAGAGGAAAAGAATGAGGCTTGGAGAAATCTAATGTGGCCATGATCACTCAGAATTGACTAAAGTAGGATGTGCCTTCTGTAATTTTTCTTGTTCTCTCCCAAGCAAAGCTGAGACTCTAAGTCACATTCAACTCTGACTTAGTAGAGGACAATGATTTCATCTTATCTTTTATGAATTCTTCTATGTCCACAGTGTTTGTTACTCACTAAATGTCGGACAAATGAGTGTATGTTTACAAAACAGTCGTTCATCTTCCTTACCTGCATGTGGACCTTTCCCCTCATCCATAGTTCCCTCTACTCTGCTTTCATTCCACTTGGTGTGTGCCTCTTGACCATTATTAGCTTCATAGATTATTCACTGTATAATATATTAGGCAAAGTAATTCATTATTTTCTCCCAAATTGGAGACCTGTAATTAAAAACCAAGTAGGTATAAAACAATTGCAAATGCAGAAAAAAGCTAATTTTAATTTTATAAAATTTACCAAATCTAGTGTTAAGAAGTATAGATATATTTGCATCTCATATGGAAAGAAGAAAATTCAACCAATGCATTCTAAGATTTTGAGGAAAGGTAACCAGAGCAATTCTTTTCTGTATTATAGGAAAATTAAAGAAACACATACCATATAGGTAAGAGTGTTATCAGTTTACCAGAAAAGAAAAGAAAGAAAAAAGTGGAGATTAAAATATCGATGAGATTAAGGGGATTAATCAAGAAGGGAAAAAAATGTTTTTGAGAATAAAGCAACCACAGGAGTCTGGAAAAATGAAAAAAAATTGAAAAGCAATAAAAAATTGAAGGGAACATATCATTGAAAACCACAGACATTGAGAGGATTTAAAAAAAAATATGAAATAAAACTGGGAGGGAAAACAAAATCAATGCAGGAATAGAAAAAGAACTTTATTTATGAATGTGTGTTTCCTTCATTCTTAGAAAATCCTTTGAAGTAAAAGTGCTGGAAAGAAAAAGGGCAAGTTAAGATACGTTGATTTGGGAACACTGTATATTTCTAGGACTTTTTCTGGGGGAATAGTGGTTTTGAGAGCAAGATAAGGGTTTCAGCATTAACTTGGAGTATTTAGAACTAAAAGGATTGTGCCTAGAGAATACAATTGAGTCAAGGCTCTATTAGGATACAAGTCAGAATATCCCTCCTCACCATACTCTCTATCAGGATAATCATAGAATTAATTAATCTATCAGCTCTGTGAATATTGTTCCTATCTCTTTTTTTTTTTTTTTTTAATGTGAAGTGTCTAGAACATAGAATAAGTGTTTGCTGAACTGGTCATGGAATTTTAAGAGAGATTATAGGGAACCAATCTAGTCTTAGTTTGTGCATGCATCCCTTGACGCCATTATAAGAATTACTCATCTCTGCTTGAATAATTCCAGTGACACAAAATCCAGAGGTAGCTCACTCTATTTTGGGATATCTTTAACTTCTCAGCTTTTTCTTATATTGAGCCAAAATCTGTCTTCCTGTAACTTGAATCCATTTATCCTGGGTTTTCTCCTTGGGAAAACACATAATAAGTTATATTCCTTTTCCAAACGAAAGTATTTCTAAGACATAAATTCAGACAGTCCCTCCGTCATAATGTTTACATATATAGTGTTTCTCTTATATATTATTTTCTAGGTGAAAGCCCTAGTTCTCCTAATTGTTCTATGTTGCTTGGTTGCAAATCCTTTATCATTCATTTAGTGCAAATGCTTTTTTTTTTTTTTATAGAACAAGGAATTCAGGATGGGCTCCCACAGCTTATATTCTCATATTTGGTCAATTTGAAGAGCCTGGAAAATCCATTTGAATACCTTCAGAGAAAAAAAGGGAGGTGCAGTTTAAAACAGCATATGGCTTTGATCTGAATTTTTACATTAATAAAGGTATGGTTTAGATAGTGGATAGTATGGTATAAAAATAAAATAAATAATACCACTATGTATAAAAATGGATGAAAAAAGATAGAAAAATGAATTAATATTTTTAAAATAACATTTAATGAAGGCAAAAGAATTTTCAGTCTTACCTTTTTATTTTTAATTGAATACATATTTTATTTTGGTTGATGCCTGAGATGGGTCTTTTTCTGAAAAGCCCATTCATCATTCTAACACATTTTTTTAAGGGCACCTTAAAAAAAAAAAAAATCCTTAAGTGGACAATAATATCAGTGGATCAGTGGAAGTAAAAGACAAACAAAACAAAATCAAAACAAAAACTATTTTATTTTCTCAATAAAATTATTGAACTTACTGACTATGCTAACATGTATGTTACGCAAAGCTCAAAGTAGAACAGAGTAGGATTGAAAGATGTATAAAGGATTCCCTGTCAGAGATGGACTTTCCCTAATAAAAGTTATTGCAAAGTAAAGTTTTCATTTATATAAAGTGCTCCTTAATGCCAAACTGCTGTCAGTGTTCCTCGGTGAGTTCTATTTATGAGTAGATTATAGCACTCTCTCCGAGGCCCTGCACATCTGACTTTTAGTGAGTGCCTACACAGAATATATGGCCTTTACTAGAACCTGGAAATTTAATTAATTTGATGGCAGAGAATACTTTTTATGCCACATGGCTTTTCCCTGACCCTCCCCAAGATTTCCATTTTCAGATGTGCTTCATATATGAACCTATATAATCTTAATGAACATTTTCCATATGGTAATTATAATGTTTGACTTTATATTTTCAAAAGCTCCAATGTCTACATAAATTCTTTCTCTTTAATACTAAGTGTTGCTTTGTAATTTGTATGAATATATAAGCCCCTCGTTCTGCTTTTCTTAGATTCAATTCCCAAAGCAATATCCTTTGGTTATTTGATTATATGGAAGATTCTGAAGTAATAGTCTCAAGAACAGAAAATCTCTGTCTGCTTTGTCTATCACTGCTATTAAAGATGTATTCTATGTGCAACATTTCCAATTTAATATCTTTCACTCTGTCTTCTAGTATTTTAGAAAGAGGAGAGTGAAATGCAGTATATTTGGATAATCACTTACCTTCTCAAGATCTCATGTACTTCACTAAAATGAGGAATTTGACTAGCTTGTTTTTAAAGTGACTTCCAACTTTCTACAGAGTATGGAAGACAAGGAATTTTAGAAATTAGAGTTTTGTTCCAGATTTGCCAATAAAACTATATTTCACCTCCCCAAGATATAGTATGCTCATCAAAGACCAAGTTAGATCAGGGATGTAATCTTTGGAGATATCATGTGCTAATTTATTTTTCTTTCTGGAGCTTTCTCTTGAGAAGGATACTGAGAATTGTGCTTTTAAAAATAGGTGAATCTAAGAAAAGTGTTTGGTGCTCTAAGGAAGACAGGTTGAAGAGAGGACCACCACTTGAAGTAATTGAAGGACTTTAATGCAAAAGAGAGACGAAGGATTGAACTCAATCTTTATGATTCTTGGGGGCAAAAGGAATGCCAGTAGGCTTAAGTGGGAGAAAATTGCTTCCATATAAGGATGAAATTTGTACCTTAAGAAATAATAAAATCCACTCCATAGAATAGTCTGTGTTCTGAAATCTGTATCACAAAGGATGTTGAAACTTATGTTGCATGATTAACTTCTCAAAACCATTATTAAAGAAATTCATTCGTAAGATAGCAAGTTAGACAAAATGAATTCCAATGCTAACGGTCTGTGATTACATGATAATCATCAGACATAATAATAGTGATAATTTTGTACTGGAATTTGGTAACATAAGTCTCAAACGATTTCACTGGAATTGGTGATTGAGAATTTTCAGTACAAGTCATTGTGATTGCCATAGCCAGTGCCTGCAGCGTTCTAGAAAAGTGCTTTCATCTGACCAGTGCTACGTTCTGGAGAGAAAGTCCCTAATTTTTATTTGTGGAGCCATCTCTTCTTTTGTATCCGGAGACTCTACCTTCTGTCCTCATTGTGAATGCTATTTTTCTATTGCAATGTTACTGACTATAATAAAAATTGTAATAAAGACAACTTGCTCAAGTAACTTAATGATTCATTGTTTTCAATTTATTAAGGTGTGGAACATAAAGCATTCACATAGAATCATAAATTATTTTATCTGGAAGACATTGTGAAAATTCCTCATTTTGAAATCCAGTTAGGAAAAAATAAGTAACTTTTCAAGGTCATTCAGTCAGTGAGAGAGCTGTGATCCAGATTTCCTGAATCTCAGTATGGAGGTAACCAAATTTACTGCAGTAGCTTGCTTAAAAGTATAGATCTTGGTGAGTTGACACTTTCTTTTGTGTCCTTAGATGCACTACTTATCTTGAATCAGCAGGATGAAATAGGAAAGCAAACGCACAATTTTATTTATAAGAAACAGAAAAACACTAGGTAGTGTAGCCTGCTGTGTTCCTGGAGGGGAATGGAAGTTGGCATCCTTTTGTAAAGCTTGACATGACAAACATTCTTTGTAATCGACTAACAACTTTTGCCAGAAGTGAAACCAGTCAAAAATATACTCCAACTTAAAGTCAGGAGCTGCATAATATGATCTTATCACCTCTATTTTGTGGCTGGAGACACCACAGTATGCAACCTCCCCAGAATTTATAGTCAATAAAGCAGAGCAAGTTACCAAAGATTTCCAATCATAAGCATTAACCAGACTCAACTATCATATTTAAGCTTGCCTGTCCACTCTAATCAGGACAACAGGCATCCATTAAATAAATAGAACATCTGATTATAAAAAGAATTGTTAACACAGGCACATTAGCTGGTTGTAATAGGATATTAGCTAATTGACAGAGGGGAAAATATCCTTAGACACTGTATGCATATTGCTCAGGATTTTAATTCTTTGTGATCTTTGTTGAGCATAGCACCATGAAAAACCAATGTGTTCAAGTAATGAAGAAAATGCAGACAAATATTTGTTAAACAATAAAAAATGTAGATCTAAATTTGAAATTGCTCCAATTTTGTGAGATATTTGAAAATATAATAGTTTTACTGATTTCTCTATTTATAAATGAGAAAAAAAATGAGATTGGGAGAGCTGATGGCTTTACAAAGGTGTTTTAGATGGTTTATTTTAAAGGTTTTTTTTTCCCCAATAAATCACCATACTATCAGTGACTTTTCTCCTTATTTCTGAACTAGTTATCAAAAAGGCTTACATTATGTCTTTAAATATGCGGATTAAACAGGTTTTGCATAGTAAGTATCTTTCAGTATATCGTAAGACATTTTCTTCCAAGAGACTGAAGTTCTAATTTTATCGTGGAAATCAACAGAAAAGTAACTTTCAGCTAACACACTAATTTGCTTTACTGCAAACTCTGCTGGATTGCATTAGGTTAGGGGAGAATATCCAAATATTTTTGGCTTCAGTAGGAGTGAGAAAAGAAGCAAGAATCAAATCATTTGGTTATGTTTTGCAACACTTGGACTTAAGAAAATTGTGGTCATGCCTCAGATACTGAAAACATATGCTGAACTGTGATAGGTAGAGGTTTTTTTATGAGAAAATAAGGAGAGGAGGAGGTAGGTTAAAATTCAGCAGAACCAACTACATGTGCATGAAATGAATCCTGAGTGAAGGAGAAAGGAAATTTCTAGTACCCTGCCAGACCTGCCCAAGGATCCTTCTTCGATGGCTCTATGGTTCACTGGGCAGATAGGCTCTTTTTTTTAAGTTTCCAGAATATATGTCATGAATATGTGAGAGTTACGTAAACATAACAACATATTGAATACATATAAAAAACATAGAATCTATTTATGACCTTCCAGTTTGCCTTAATAGTGACATCGATATACTATATATCACAAAATAAATACAACCATGGATATTTAAAACAACAATTCATTATTTTGGATTTAAAGAATAATGAAAATTTAGAAAGTGAAGTGTATTTTATGTAACAAAAGTCTCCTTTTAACAAGCCTCTTTTTTTTAAGTTTTTATTTAAATTCTAGTTGGTTAAGATACAGTGCAATATTAGTTTCAGGTGTATGGCATAGTGATTCAACACTTCCATACAACACCCAGAGCTCATCACAAATGTGCTCCTTAATCCCCATCCCTGATTTCACCCATCCTCCCACCGACCTCCCCTCTGATAACTGTCAGTTTGCTCTCTAGAGTTAAGAGTCTGTTTCTTGGTTTGCCTCTCTCTCTCTTTTTTCCCTTTGCTCAGTTGTTTTGTTTCTTCAGTTCTACAGATGAGTGAAATCATATGGTATTTCTATTTCTCTGACTTATTTTGCTCTCTAGCTCTGTCCAAGTGGTTGCAAATGGCAAGATCCCATTCTTTTTTTTATGGCTGAGTCATATTCCATCTAACAAGCCTCTTTCAGTTTTCGGAAGAATTTGTTATAAGTCATGCGGAAAAAAAGTTTTTCATGTAATTTTGGCCAAGCAGTTAAAGTTCTAGTAATATTTTAACAAAATAAATGTGTTCAATCTGGAAGTGAAATAGTTTACAACTGAATAAGTGATCATGGGATATCATAGTACTTTTAAAGAATATAGCATTTTTGTCTGTTTTTTTTAAGAGAGAATTATGATATTTATCTCTTTTAATCAAGAAAAAGTATACCAATACTTCTATATAATAAATCATTACTATTATTAAAATAATGACTGGCAAAAGAATAATTATCTCATAACCAATTTAAGAATACATTTTTTAAGAAAGAAAAAGTATGATGAACAGATAAACCATGAACATATTTTAATAGGTATGTAATAATATATTTTTCCAAACATAGTTATGTATGCTGGCCATTTCACTTTAATGTAACCCTTAAGAGTGAACACTACTTCAAAAAGGTATCAGTTATTTAAATGTTTGTTGGGTTTTTTAAGGGGTAAAAAAGCCTGCTTATTGTTTCAAGAGTATGAGGCTCAAAGCACTAGATTGGTAAAATTAGATGGTTCAGAAAGTTTAAGAAAGCAATGAATCATCTTTAATGTGGTGTAAATATCACTAACATTTTCCAAAGATGTCTTTCATTCAGGAATGGCCTTTATGCTTTAGTATACATTTTGCTTTTACCTCAAATTGCAGTTTGTTTATGAGATTCAATGATGAGGATGACTGTGTTTTTGAATTTTACTCATAAACTGAGGGGCACTAAAAGGAGCATTTTGGTAATATGGACTTCTTTTTTTTTTTATGCCAAGGATTTATTATAAATAACTGTGAGATTTCAAAGTGGTTTTCTCTAAGGAAATGTGTGATATATACAGCACCATTAGTAATTAAAATGATGAACTATTTTCAGGGCTCTCATACAGTCCAAATGTCAGAGATATAAATTATTTTGTCTTATTGCATGAGTTACATTTAAAAAAAAAAAGTAGAATAAACATTGTAACTGCTCATTGCCTGAGCGTTTTTGAGAAAAGAAAAAAAAAAACATAAATTACTTTAAGTGTTATGGAATTTACTTTGTCATAGTTATATTTTATATGAAAGCATGTGTCCTGTAGTTGTATGAATATTGTATTTATAAGGAAAGTGTATATATTATTTATTCTTCCAGAAGTCTGATGGCATTAAATCAATATTCAAGTGTTTGTGGGTTACTCTAATGCCTAGAAGCCTGGCACCTAAGGATTTACTTTGTTGACAACGAAATTCTTAGACACGTAAGCTGCAAATGAAAGTTGTTTTTTTATCTGAAATAGTTTACGCTGCTAAAAATGTGTACCTCCATCTATTTTAGTAAGTGGTTATTTATTTATCTATTTTACTTTGAATAAATAATTGAGAGCTTCCATTTTTATTTAGCACAAATCCTAAGTGAAAGGAGACATAGACTTTTTAAAAAATATTTTATTTATTTGTTTATTTATTGCACGCCAGCACAAGCAGGGGGAGCAGGAGGGAGAGGGAGAAGCAGGCTCCCTGTCGAGCAAGGAGCCCGATGCAGGGCTTGATCCCAGGACTCTGGGATCATGACCTTAGCTGAAGGCAGACGCATAACCAACTGAGCCACCCAGGCATCCTGACTTAATCAATGAGTAATTGGCTGGCAGAGTAAAACATTTGCATTGAATTGTTATCTATTAAATTTTGATAGACAGTCTAACCACTCCATGTTCTATTCTCTTGCCTGTAAAATGATAACATAGCAACATACATTAAGTTCCCAATAGTTAATGTGGGCATTATACAGATGGCTTGAAATAGAAAGGGGGAGAAGGAGGAAGGGAGGGAGGGAAAGAAGGGGAAAGAGAGGAAGGGAGAGAGGGAAAAATGAAAGGAGGGAGGGACTGAGGGAGGGATATATTTCCTACTGATTTCCTACTGATATATAAAAGGGTCAATCCCCCAATGCAATTGGAAGATGCTGCATCCAAGTAGAGAGGGCATAGAAAATGTATATAATAGAATATTTTCCAATTAAAACATGAATCTCTATGTAGATGGCTTAGAGAAATGCTTTTAGGAATGAATTAGAAAAGGAGAATTGGCTCTGGCTAGGTCATGTAACAAGGCACTGTTCACACTTGTAAGCCAGGCAGTTTATGAATAAGCAAACGCTGCCTTATAACATTACTTCCTACTGCTAATGATAGGTGGAACCCCTTTGTCATGGTCACCTTTTTTGGATAATCTTCTAGAGAACTCTTACACAATGGTTACAGAAGAGATCTGATGAAGAAATTACAGGATAAATTTCATGCGAAATGTTACAGGAACAATCCTTACACATGCAATTGCTTATTTCTGGATAAAAGAAAACGAATCAAGTGTAAAAAATGTTTGGCTACAAATAATTTTCAAATATGGATAAATAGAAAAAATGTAAACATGAGACTGAAATTAGATGAGAAATGTTAATTCTCTGATAGCAGTTAATTATAATGTCATTTATCTTTCTTTCATCTCATTTTCTGTCCTTGGATTTACTGGATGTTATGGATGCAAATCAACTTTGGCTGCTAAAGGTGGGGGGCTCAGTTATAATCACATGATTTTATACAGTATAAAGTGAGAAAATCACAGTTGGACTATAAATAAAACTGAAAATATCTCTACTGAGTTGAGGAAAAGGGAAATAAAATTTAAGTATAAAATGTATTAATATGAGTAAACTGAGCTCCCTTTTTAAATATAGAATTTTTAAAATTAGAGTTGATTCCATTAAAGAGGTGACTAAAATATAGGAATTAAGAAAAAAGAAGGCATAGTTATGATTTGACATTGAAATGAAAATATATGGGTCTATAGGTCTTCTAGGTGGACTGTTTTATCTTTCAGCAGATCTTCTCTTGCCAAATGAATAGTCACTTATTAGGTCTTTTATGGGACCAGTTATAAAATATTTACTATATTCTTTTTTTTTTTAAAGATTTTATTTATTCATTTATTTGAGAGAGTGAGAGAGAGAGAGAGCACATGAGAGGGGGGAAGGTCAGAGGGAGAAGCAGACTCCCTGCCGAGCAGGGAGCCCGATGCGGGACTCGATCCCGGGACTCCAGGATCATGACCTGAGCCGAAGGCAGTCGCTTAACCAACTGAGCCACCCAGGCGCCCAAAATATTTACTATATTCTTAATAACACTTTTAAATTAATGTGTTTTCATTTATATTCTATCTTATTCAAAAAATGATTTAAAGTGGCTTATAAAAATGTAAAATCTTGACAACTAGCCATAGTTTCATTATGATTGAAACATATCTAAGTCTACCAAAAGCATAGCCCTTTTTTTTCCCCCAGCATATTGTTCGTATTTGAAAATGTAATCGTGATGATTGTTCACCACCTAGGAGTGTTGTCAACTAATACTGATATGTATTGTGCTTCTATAAGGCTTATCTATTGGTCTCCTTACCCGATACCATCTCATTGTTTTTACTGCCATCTTTCTGCTGCAAAAAAGAACTAAACCAACTCACCTGTCCTAGAGGATATATATATATATGTCTGGTGCTGCTTTGGTCAAACAGAACATGCCCAGAGGGTGTTCTTTCAAAATTTGTCTCAATGGCCTTAAAGCATTTTCTCTGACCTACCTAATCTCCCTCACTCACTTCTGTACCCACAAAGTAATCTGTTTTCCAGGGTTGGTAATCTGCCTCTTCCTTTCCTCAGTCAGATAAACCTCACATTTATCTGGTGCCAGGAACAACAGAATTCAGTTGAAAAAAAAATGCACATTGATTTTCAAACAAGTCGAGTTGGTCCTGGAGGAAACAAATTATTTGAGCTGAATTCCTTCTTATATGTGAAAGACTCTTATTATCCTGTAATAGGGATATCTGCAGTTTAAACAAATGTTTAGTAAACAGAGGTCTCTCTAATTGATAGAATTTGACTAAGTATGGCAAAATGATGGGGAGATTTCTGGCACTGGGTGGATTATAACACCAGAGATGCGTGCCAGGGGACATCAGCTAGACCTTTACACGCTGTACAGCCTAAGTCATTGCTTTCTTAAATTATTAGCCTTCAGGTCCTTAGAAATCTATAAGATGTATATGTGTGTGTATGTGCATGCACATGTCCATGCACTCATGTATGTATGTTTCCAACGGAGGTAGAAAGGTGGTCAGTTAAGTCATTCTGTATTAAGTGAGAGTACGAGTCTTGAGATTGCATTGAGAGTCTTGACTTCGTATTAGTACTTCTCTCAGTAGCTGTTCCACTTGTGTATTATTTCTGCTGCAGAGACAACAGCTCAGCTGGTCTTCCACCATGCAGGTCATAAGCCTGCAGACCAAGTTGTATTATCGTCAGTATTCTAATTAACAAGGTCCTCTTACCACTTACATTTCTGGTATTTACCAATCGTGGGAAGTGGTTACACTTATATTACAGCTGTTGTCAGGGTGAGAAACAGAGAAGAGGTAAGCCATTGCTCCACTATTGAAACCATCCTATGAAACTCAAACCTTGGCTAATGGTAGCTAAAATCAAGAAGATCTGATAGGGGCTGACTAACAGATTCCTCTGGCTTTTGGTGTAAATCTGGTCAATCAAAAATAAGGCTTCAGAGTATAAAATATCATGCCATATGTTGACTAAGCATATGCTTTGAGGCTGAAAATTCATTGGAGATTTCCTGTTCCTTTCTAACTTTGCTGAGTTTCTTTTCCTGGAGAATATCATTTTGTTGCTTTTCGTATATAGGCTACCTACCAATATTTGAGACCCCTAAATTGTGAAGATGTTTTCCCAGTTCTTGGTAATTGTTTAAGACCAAATAATACATTTGCACTGTTACAATATGATATGCCTTTACAGAAACAGTGGTAAATTATTTCATCTAACAATGAATAATAGTATAAAGTACTTCCTTTATGCCCAATCTGTACTGTGTGCTAGATTGAATTCATAGGAGTCACCCTATTGATAGCTTATATTATTTTTCTCCTTTTTTTTTTTTTTTTTTTTCCTATTTCTTACAAATGGAGTGTCTGGATAGTCCTGCGTTTTTCACAGCTCATAGATGGTAAAATGGTATAGACAGTGCATTTTAGAATTTATGATACTTGCCAAATCTGACTGGAATGTCAGAAAAGAGTAAGAGAAGAAACAGCACAACCAAGCAAGTTACCCCTTCTTCTCATTTCCAAAGTAATTTTTTAGGCCTAGGGAAATTTTGACATGAGTGAAAACCTTTCTTAACTCTTCAAACCAGACTTAATTCAGAAGATCACTCGGAGTCTTATGGATTGTGACAGTAAGAGAGGGGCCATATTTTCACATGGATGAACCACTCCAGGACAATTTTGGAAATATATTAGACACAAACATATTACCTCTCCATCTCAAACACATATGTCTTCTCTTGCTCCCTTGATGGGTCTTCAGGAAATGCCTGTATTTTGGTTTTGTAAGAAATATTCCATTTTCAATTAACATTAAATCGTCTGCACATTATCTTCTCCCAATAACTGTGTAACACAGTCTACCCTGCACTTCAGAGTTCATTTTCTTTGGGGAACATCTCATTCACAGCTTTAGTTTGGCCATAGGGGAAATGACAGATCGTATTAAGCTTCTTCAGTGGCAATAGTTATATTTATTTAGGGACTTACTGCATTTCATTTTTCATATCTTTGCATAGAAGAACCTCAAATGTACTTTTTTTTTTTCCTTACCTCTCCGGGGAAGGCAGAAATAACAGCAGAAGATGTGCAGTTTCAGAGCTTTGGACAACAAAAGAGGTAGTACTAGGAGCCCCAGACTATCATAGACTAAAGTGGCGTTGTTCTACCTGCATCTACTTCCTTACACAATCCAGGCAGCAACTTGGAAGGCCTTTCCCTCTTCCACATTTTAAATGAACTGCTGCCAAGGCTTTGTTTTGTTTCGTTTCTTAATGCGATTCCCACCGATGGAAAGTAAAGGGGCACTTTCCATCCCATTGCCTAAAATTCCCTTTCAGAGAAAGTGAGAGATATTCAGAGTTACTGCTTTAAGTTTTGCTTGAGTGCTTATTTTTTAACTCATATTTATGCTATGCCTTTTCACACAAAGAACTTGAGGTATTCTCTAGAATCCATAAGAAATATGTTAATTAGCGTATATTCAGTTATTTTAAATTCAACAACTCTTTGTTTCTCTTGGTTGGTATTCTAATACAATTTGCAATACTTGTGTGGTATAGTTAGTAGGTGATCTACAAGGTACAGACATTTCTATTTTAATTAAATATGAGTATATGTGGAATAATAAAATACAATAGGTACTCTCTGCAATGTAAATTTATGTTTGATGATCCTGACTCACATTGGGAAACAAGTAAGTAATTTAGATCATCCGAAGCACGCAGGTATGTGAATTAATTCAGTAATCTGTATTTCCATAATTCTAATTATATAAGATGACATCTTTAAAATTAATGACTAGTTTTGGGGAAAAAACATGAAAGTTAATGTTTCTAGCCTTTTCAAAGTGCAATGAATTACTCTTATCAAAATAATTTTATTTTAAATATGTTTGGCTAGAGTATTTTATCAATCTTCTCCTTTGTCCTGAAGCTATTACCTCTATAGATCACATAAGATATCAAATCACCTTTCCCCAATCATGCAAAACCAAAGATCTTCAAAATTCTAAGCATTTATCCCTCCTGAATGATGTTACCTCACGCTGTCAAATCATCCTAGGCAGAGTAGATTTCTTCCTCATTCTGCACCAACACTGAAAGAAATTAAAGAAAAGAAAGTGCAAAACTTGCCCGCTGGAGATAGTCCTGTTAAATATTTTGTCCTTTTGTGTTCTTTCATCTGTATCCTTCCATCAAAAACAAAATAATCTTTGAAGTTTTGTGGAACTTCAAGAAGAAAATGTTAAAAAAAAAAAAAAGTAATCTTATCCTAAGTTCAGAAGCAGCCACAGCCAAATTATTATGGATGATCTTCAAGCAATATCCAGACAGGATGACCGTTTTCATCCGAAAGTATTTGTATGGAGTGAAAATGCATTTTTTTTCCCCTGGACTCTTTCAAGACAATTAATTTTCAGTGCACACAGATGATTTAGGTGGATAACCTGTCTGTGTTAAATGTGTACATGGTTTCTGACCATCATCATTATAACTCATCAGACCTTCCAAAGCAAGAGTTGTTTTAATCAAAGGATTTTCATCACAGATCCCTGACTGCTGCTGGCTAGATGTCAGAGCTTGGAAGATACTTTCTAAATAATTGTAAAGCACTGTTCTCAATCAGCATATATTATTGCACAGCCAGAATTACTCTGTCAGAATTTTTATTGAAGTTACACCTCGGTCATTTGAACTTTGAGTCATACATACTTCAATATCTCTACTGGATTAAAAGCATGTTACATCCTTCCCCTTTTATAATGGTGATTAGGACAAAAATGCACTCTTTTGAGTGCCCTAGTTACTCATTGGGGATAGTTGTCATTGTTTTTGTGACAGGATTTCATATCCATAAAGTGTTTTATGACTGTTATAATGTTAGCCCTCAAATCAAAGGGCAGGAGAACTTGGAGGCCTCTTTCCATAGGAGAGTAAAGGAAGAGAAACAGTATTTCAGTTTGGTTTGATCTTTCTTGTTTTTGTTTTTGTTTTTTTGTTTTTTGTTTTTTGTTTTTTTTTAAGATTTTATTTATTTATTTGAGACAGAGAGAATGAGAGAGAGAGAGAGAGCACACGAGAGGGGGTAGGGTCAGAGGGAGAAGCAGACTCCCTGCCAAGCAGGGAGCCCGATGCGGGACTCGATCCCGGGACTCCAGGATCATGACCTGAGCCGAAGGCAGTCGCTTAACCAACTGAGCCACCCAGGCGCCCTCCTTTGTTTTTGTTTTTTTGAGGGGAGTGGGATATGGATTATGGATTGAGTAGGCAGGGTTTTGTTTTTGTGTTGTTGTTTTGTTTTGTTTGCCTCCAACTTTCACGAGAAACTAGAAGAAATCACACATAGAATCTCCATCAACTTTCTCCCCAAACCTCCGTATTATTAGTAGTTGAGAAAGAGGGGGAGGTACCCTATGTTGAGAATTGACCATGTTGCAAATAGGGAGCAAAAGGTCCTCTGAGATCATGCATCAAATTACTGTTAAAGCTGAAATGAAAGTCCAGGTTATCAAAATTGCTCTCAAGGACAAAATCCTATTATTCCTGTGAGAATATAATTTAGTAAGAAGAGCACCAAAATGGGAACTAAGGGCACTGAGAACCTCCATTTTAATCCTTCTTAGGAAATAAACCTAGGCAATCTATCAATCTCTTTATCCCTCAATTTTCCATATTGTGAAATTATGGAATTGGGCTAAAGACTTGTAAAACCCATCTAGTTTTAAATTTGATACTTTTCTATGTGCCGCATATTTTTAAATTAGCCAATTAAATAAAGTGTGGGTATTTAAAGTAGGAACAATTTATCATAAAAATTATAATAACTTTAAAGCTGTTTTAAATTCATATAAGGATTGTGGCTAAGAAGGATGTTGAATTGCAAGAAGAGAAAGCAATGACTGACGTTAAAAAAAAATCTAAGTCATAAACACAATTGATTTTTAGCCTCTTGCTTTTTTGGTTTTGTTTGAATTGTAATTTCAGACTGTACTTTCAAAACTAATCATAAAAGAGTCTAATAGCTGGCAATAGATATTTTCTAAAATTGGATCAAATATAATTTCCTGCACATTTACAATCTAGCAATTCTTATAGTTTGTTATTCTCTTCAATGGCCAGTCTGCATATGATGTCTTTCTGACTTTGTTTTCTCTGTGTTTAAAATTATAGTTTATGCTTTTGCAAGAAAACTACACAGACTGTGATTGGCAGAAAATACAGAAAATTGTATAGCCAAAGTATACTTTCAACTGTAGAAAACAGTTAGTCTTATAGAAACTCATAAGATCCTAGCAGTATTCTTATATTTTCTTCTCTCTCATACACACACTCTCTCTCTCTCTCTCTCTCTCTCTATCCATCTATCTGAACAGTTTAAGAATGACTTTAAAAATAAGTACATTAATAAATGTTAGCCTTCAGAACCAAATGTCTTGAGTAGCATTTCCCAAGCCCAAGAATCAAAGAATTTAAGAAATGAGGCATCAGTACCCTCTGAGTTTAAACCTTTAGTGTCCAATCTATAGGACTCTCCCCACTGAAAGCCCATTGTTGCAGACTTTTGTCCTGGAATCCATTAAAGTGAACTGCACAGCTGTATTTTATACATACTTCCTGCAAAGCCCAGATCACAGCTCAGATGGGCTTTGGTTTGTGTGTCTGACTTTTGCACTAGATTGAGAACCTTGGGGGTAAAGAGACTCTGTCTCCTTCATTCACAACCCATTCTAACCCTTAGAAAGGTCCTAAAAGGTCCCAATATACATTCATGAAATAGATGCATTTCCTTGATTTTATTAAAAATATGCCTTATAAGCCAAATATAAGAGACAGAAAACACTATTCTCTATATAGTCTTCACTGTTCCTCTTTGACTTTGTTTTGCAAATATTTTTTGAGTGGACACTGGGTTCCAAGTATCATTTAGCCTCCAGGAAAAAAAAAAAAAAAATATATATATATATACAGAGACCTCGTTCTGTGCAAATTCAGGACTCAGTGGGAAGAAGAACACAAAAATTGTTAATATGAAAAAAGGTGATCATAAATGAATAGAAAGGATATTATGGCAGAGTAAAAAAGCGATGGGTTTGGAGACTTTTTGATGGGGGAACATATGAGCATAATCTTTTTGCCTCTTTCCTACTTTAATCTACTAAAATAACCCATATGCCCCATGCTTCTCATCCTGAATCTTCTATTCACATACTTATGAATACTTTTTTCCACAAAGAATCATTATTTTTTTTTAATCAGGGATTTCAAAAGGATAGTTAAGTTCACTCACCAGTTATTTTCAATTGAGCTTTAATAAAGAATTGCCTAACAATTATTAATGTTTATATCTCTGTGTGAACAAGGATGTCACCTGGGTTAAAATAATTCTCATTAAATGTGGTAAAACTGAAAATGGCTGTAATAGTCTACAGTGACACAAGACAACTCCGAGTTTCTCAAGCCTGCATGTGCTCTGTGTTTCCTTTGCCCTGTTACAGTGTTTCTCTTTGTTTCTTTCTGGACAATTCCTATTCATACATTAATGTCCACAAATATTATCTCTTCCCACAAACTTATGTAACTGCTCTAGGATCCTGCATAAAATGATAATCTCTCCTTCTCTTTACAACATTTGGTATGCATCTCGGTCAGAGAATATTTACTGAGAGCCTGTTTTGTTTAAAGCACTGTGCCAGGAACAAAGAGTCATTTCAGCCCCACAGACAGGCCTGTTTTAGGTCAGAATGCAGAGCATAGACTTGCTGGTTATTTACGGCCAGTGTCCATTCTGAATGCCCCATGCCCTCGCTTTACCAGTTTGTTAAATATTTTGAATGTTGCCCCGATACAGTGCATAAAGAGCCCCTGGACACTTTCAGACATGCCGTTCATGCTTTTTTCCCTGAAGCTCTAGGTGGCACCTACGTGGCAAATTCCTAGATAAGAAAGAAGTTTGGTTTTGTTTCACTTTTTTCCTCAGACGTTACCCAGAGGACTGTCAATTCCTATACTGTGAATCCTCCAGGAACTGAAGGATGCTTTGGAAAAGCAATTTAGGAAATATGTTGACAAGCCCAAAGGAAACGGTGTGGGGGCCATACCTCGAGTCTTCAGTACAGACGAACACATTGAAAAATGGAGCGGTAGAGAAGCCCGTCCAAACTTGCAAGCCATTTCCTAAGCCTCGCTTTTAAGAGCATATGTGACTTTTAGGTCTCCAAGATCCAAGACTGCTTGGGAAGAAAGATGGGAGAAGAGAGAAAGCTAGAGTAAGAGAGGGGAGACAGAGACAAAAAGAAGAAATACCTGCAGCTAAAAACTGAAATATGTGATTTTCATGTATCTCATGGAACAAAATTCAAAGTTTTTGTTCTCCAGCTTTAAATGCCAATAGTGATTAAAAATTATAGTCATTAGACTCGAACAGACTCATGTTCCTATCTCATCTTCTGTGCTTTGAAGCTGAGTGTCGTTAGACACTTAAATGAGCGTACTGAGCCTCTTTCCACAGGTAGTTCTTGCACAAATTAAAGAGAGAACTACTGATTATCAATCACCTCCTCTGTTTCTAGACTTTGCGCTCTGAATTATGTTAATTAACTGAGTCATCACAACAATGGTATTGTCTTCCTTTTACACTGAAAGAAACGGAGGCTTAGAGTTCTTCACTTTGCCTCATTCACCTGTCCAATATTTTCACCCGGGTGGCCAGACCGGAGTCTAAGCTCCTGGTGCTGTACCTCCTTCTGCGTTGCACACATGTCCTTCATGCAGGACCTGACACATAGTAAGTGCTGTATAAATAGGGTTTTATTAATAACAATTTTGAAATAGACTTATTACGCTCCAGGCATTTTATTGTAAATTACACAGCACAGAAGCGTGACGAAGTGGTAGTTTTGCTTTTTTCCTGGCACAAATAACACTTCGTATGAGTTGAATGATACCTTTTAAATACCAGACATTTTTTTTTTCCTCCTATTACTTTTCAGAGGACGAGGAAAAAGCATTGTTTTCTTTACTACTTCGAAGTATTCCAAGCAATCAATACTGGTTTACAAAAATGTATTGCTAACTATTAACTAGATTTGCCAAGCGGGAGAGGGATTTAGTATATTTTCTATAGCTACAGAGCACTATATAAAAGGGTGTCATTGTAGTAGAAAGTACTAAAAGTTCAGGTTTTCAGATGCTGTTCTGTGAAGCAGTGAAAGTCACTTCATCTCCCTAAGCTTCAGGTTCCTCATATGTAAAGTGTAGAGTAGATTCAAACACAAATGACACTTCTAGCTGTAAGGTCAGTGGTCCTGTAGTTTGGTAGATGAAGTCCTGGGAAGAAATAACACATGCTCCTCATTAGGATAATTCAGGTTATCTAAATATAGAATCATCTACCTTTTAAAGTTATCAGATCCACATTATTAGAAATACTCAAAAGAATTTCCTGCTAGAGCTCATTTAGAAGGTACAACTGTGTTGAGTTGAAAGGTGAACTATATTAGCTCTTAAAGAAAGTTTGCTTCTGAGTTTCTTAACTTTCTTGTTTAAACTAAATGCAAATATAGTCAGAGAAGCCTTCAGAAAGGACTAGCCGAGGTGATATTCAGGTTTCTTAATCTGGGGAAACAAAACAAAACAAAACAAAACAAAACAAGGTTCCCAAGTATACTGAAACCAAGGCTCCAATTACTCTGCAGATTCTGGCAGCAAAGCAATGAGAAAATAAACCTAAACACCTGCTGTGTGTTTATGTAAATCAAGTTTAGGCAGGATTATTTCTCTAAAATATCCCAGGTAATTGTGACTCAGAAATTCCAGCTTTATCGGTAACTACTGTAAATTTGATCAGTGTTTCTTAAAATGTAGTCCTCGGGCCATCTGCATCAGAATCACTTTATTAAAATTGTAGATCCCTGGGTCCCCAAAATTTTGAATCAGACTCTCCCTCTCTCTCTCCACTCCCAACCCCTATCTCTCTCTTTCTTAGTTGAAACAAGAGTCCTTGTCAGTGGTTTTCAAATATTTTTGACCAAGGTGCACAAGTGGTACTTTTTAGGTCAATATCTCCTTTTAGTAATGGGCTGGTAGCAGCCCTATGAGCCATTAGTTGGCCATAAAAAGTCAATGGTGATTAAATGGTCAGCTACAGAGTTCATCTGGCTAGTAAAATATTGAAGTGACTTTATTTATAATTTGCTTAACATTTATGGAAAATCTAAGAAGCCCCAGTCTCTGTGATAATACACGTTCCTCATATCACTTTTTTAAGATAAAAGAAAGATCTCTTTATAACTAAATAATTCTCTCTTTAATTGTCAGAATTCTTATTATGGAAATGAAAAGTGTTCCAATTTTTCTTTATCTGAATACCAATATTTCATTTGCAGTAGCTAAAATTTGTGGGCTGTTATGGCAATTTAACTTAGCGTTTCTTTTGATACCAGTCAGTCAGCTGACTTGGTACAGTTAGCTTTTAATTTTACAGGCATATATGAGAGATATTGTGGGTTGCGTTCCAGACCACTGCAATAAAGCAAGTGAAATGAACTTTTTTGGTTTCCTAGTACATAAAAAAGTATGTTTATACTATAGTCTATTAAGTGTATAATAGCAGTATGTCTAAAAACAATGTGCATACCTTAACTGAAAAATTCTTTATTGTTAAAAAATGCTAACCATTTTCTTAGCTTTCAGCAAGTCATAATCTTTTTGCTGGTGGACGGTCTTGGAAGGTCTTAGATGTTGATGGCTGCTAACTGATCAGGGTGGTGGTTGCTGAAGTTTGGGGTGGCTATGGCAATTTCTTAAAGTAAGACGACAGTGAAATCTACCACATCATTTGACTCTTCCTTTCATGAAAAATTGCCATGTAGCTTGAGATACTTTTGATAGCATTTTACCCACAGTAGAACTTTTTTCCATAATTGGAGTCAGTCCTCTCAAAACTGGCCCCTGCTTTATCAATGAAGCATATGTCATATTCTAAATCTTCTGTTGTCATTTCAATAATCTTTACAGCATCATCACTGAGCGTAGATTCCGTCTCCGCAACTTTTTTTGCTCATCCGTAAGAAGCAGCATCTCATCTGTTGAAGTTTTATCATGAGATTGCAGCCATTTGGTCCCATCTTCACGCTCCACATCTCATTCTAGCTCTCTTGCTGTTTCCACCACATCTGCAGTCACCTCCTTCACTGAAGCCTTGAACCCCTCAACGTCCTCCATGAGGGTTAGAATCAACTTCCAAACTCCTGTTAATGTTGATATTTTGATCTCCTTCCATGAATCATGAATGTTCTTAATGGCATCTAAAATGATTAATTCTTTCCAGAAAGTTTTCGATTTACTTTGCCCAGATCCAGCGGAGCAATCACTACCTGCAACAGCTATAGCTGCAAAATGTATTTCTTAAATAATAAGACTGGAAACTCAAAATTACTCCTAGATCCTACAGAATGGATTTTGTGTTAGGAACCATGAAAGCAATGTTAATCTCACCCATTTCCATCAGATCTTACAGGTGACCAGATGCATTGTCTGTGAGCAGTAATATTTTCAAAATAAACTTTTTTTTTTTTTTTCCCTGAGCAGTGCATCTCAATAGTGGGCTTAAAATATTCAGTAAACCCTGTTGTAAACAAATGGGTCGTCATCCAGGCTTTGCTTTTCTATTTATGGAGCACAGGCTGAGTAGATTTAGCATCATTCTCAAGGGCTCTAGGATTTTCGTAATAGTAAATGAGCATTGCCTTCAACCTAAAGTCATCATCTTCATTAGCCCCTAACAAGAGGGTCAGCCTGTCTTGAAGCCAGGCATTAACTTCTCTTCTCTAGCTATGGAAGTCCTAGATGAAATCATCCAATAGATGGTTGTTTCATCTACATTGAAAATCTGTTGTTTAGTGTAGCTGCCTTCATGAATGATCTTGGCTAGGTCTTCTGCAGCTTCTACCTCAGCACTTGCTGCTTCCCCTTGCTCTTTCATATTCTAGAAATGGCTTCTTCTCTGAAACCTCATGAACCAACCTCTGCTAGTTTCAGACTTTTCTTCTGCAGCTTCTTCACCTTTCTCAGCTTTCACAGAATTGAAGAGAGTCAGGGCCTTGTTCTGGATTGGGCTTTGCCTTAAGGGAATGCCGTGTCTGATTTGATCCATTCAAACCACTCAGGCTTTCTCCATGTCAGCAATAAGGCTGTTTTGCTTTCTTATTCGTGTGCTCACTGGGGTAGCACTTTTAATTTCATTCAAGAACTTTTCCTTTGTATTCACAAGTCAGTTAACTGGTGCAAGAGGCCTAGCTTTCAACCTGTCTTGGCCCTCGACATGTCTCCCTCACTAAGCTTAATCATTTCTAGCATTTGATTTGAAGGTGAGAGATGTGTGACTCTTCCTTCTTCCTTTTCACTTGAATACTTAGAAATCATCGTAGGATTATTAATTGGCCTAATTTCCATATTGTTGCATCTCGGGGAATAGGGAGGCCTGAGAAGAGGGAGAAAGATAGGGAAACCACCTATCGGTCGGAACACACACATCTATTGATTATATTCACCATCTTATATGAACATGGTTCATGGTGCCCCAAAACAATTATAATAGTAACATTGAAGATCATTGATCACAGATCACCATAATAAATTCGATAATAATATAAAACTTTGAAATATTGCAAGAATTACCAGAATGTGACACAGAGACATGAAGTGCGCAATGCTGTTGGAAAAATGATGCCAATAAACTTGCTTAATGCAGGGTTGCCACAAACCCTTAATTTGTAAAAAATGCAGTACCTGTGAAGTGCAATAAAGAGAAGCACAAGAAAACAAGGTACGCCTGCATTTATTTTATTTGGGTATTTTTTATGCTTTGTGTGTAGGTCCCCCCCACCAAGACTATTTCCATTCTAAGTCTCTCCCACAGTTAAGACGGTGAATATAAGAGGTAAACATCGGGAGGCCACTGTCATCTAGAAAATAAAGAAGTTTAGTGTGACCTATCAAAGTCCCTTCCAAAGGTAAAAGTCAAAGACTCAGTTTATGAGGTAGGTATATTCAACAGGTCTTCCAAGGAGCATATGACTCTTATAAAGAATGAGGTAATCAAAATTATTATAATGCCCAGCCTATTTTTAATGTAGTTGTCCTCTACAGCACAAATTATCTCTAAAACTCCATTACACTTCCCAGATCTTATTTTGCTCCTAAAATCATTGGCCTCACCCACAGCATTCCACACCCAAAGCCTTATACCATCTAGCATGACATATAATTACTTAGGCACAGTCAGGCCTGGTCTATCTCATCTGTGCTCCACCCCACCCCACCCCACAGAGTTGGACTCACCTGACAGCGTAAACTCACACTCCTCTTCAAATGAACTAATTCTAAAGTGTATCTCTCACCACCTTGTTTGCTATCTGTTTATTTCCTCCTAGTATAGACAGTTTCATTCTTACAAATATTTCTTGAACACTCGCTAGATGAGAAATCAATACTCACTAAGAGATGTGAGGAAATGATAGATATCTTTGCTGACCTCTCAAAAGATGACATGATTGAGAAAATAAAACATCCAGAAACAAATTCCCTAAAATACATGGGAGTGTATTGTTGGACACAAATGAAACTCATAGTAAATTTGCTATTAAGTGGCCAAGTGTATAGTAGAGACAAAAATCAAAATTAAAAAGGATGGTAAGAGTAGGGAGAGATGATGGGAAATGCCACAACCAGCCTGGAGCTACAAAATGAATGGTTATTGGATAGGTGAAGGGTTGAATGGAAGGTACTCAAAGAGTGAGCATAAGCAGAGTTTGGTAAATGTTGTGACGTGCTTGGGAACAAGAGGGGAGATTGGTTTGGAGAGAGTATTATTTGGGGAGATGAGTTTGGATAAATGTGTTAGGATTAAAACATGGACCCCTTCACAGAAAGATCAAGAGGTTTGACTTTGAGTCTGATGAAGGATTGCCTGCAGTTCTCAAAGAGAAAACTACCTTATTGGAATTTTAGGCAGATTGTCTTAGTGGCATTGCCAAAAGAAAACAAAAAAACCATAATTGATACTTGAGGAAGGAGACACAAAGTTTAATGCACTAAATGAGAGAATGGCGGTGGTAGTGACAGCAGGCAAAAGGAGGTAAGTACGGGGCAAACTGCACTGGACAAGATATACCAGGACAGGGGCGCCTGGGTGGCTCAGTCGTTAAGCATCTGCCTCCGGCTCAGGTCATGATCCCAGTGTCCCTGCTTCTCCCTCTCCCACGCGCCCTGCTTGTGTTCCCTCTCGCTGTCTCTCTGTCAAATAAACAAATAAAATCTTAAAAAAAAAAAAAAAAAAGATATACCAGGACAACTATGGTACTGGAGGTCAGATCTCCAATTCTTCTCCCCTTCTCCTTTTTTTTTCTCCTTAAAGCTTTATTCATATCTCCTTGTGTCTAGTTTGTACTTGAGGGTGGACATTTTAGTAGTATCTATTATAACTCTCAATTTTGCTTTGGAAAAATTATCCAGATGGATTGAGTTCATTTTCCTCTAAGAAAAAATAAGTAAATACAACCTGAAATTTGCTGGAAAATGTTGCTTCCTGCATTTTTGTGAATTTACCTTCCATCTTCTAGAAAAAGCAAGGCTCGCTTGATCTCTAGCACAAAAGCAATGGCAAGGAGTGTTTGTGGGGGTGGAAAGTGCAAACTTGTGGCAGATCCCCCGCCACTTAGCCCAAGTGTCCTCGAGAATTGCATTGAAGAGAAAAACGCTCCTAGATGCCTTCTTGTTTCTCATGCCAAGTCCTACATTCAGGTGTCTGTGGATGAAATCTGATCATTGCACTTTTCCTTTCTTTCTTTGTTTTTTAAAGGTGAGCTCCTCTCTTGGATTACTAGAAATAATACTTCAGGTCATCTGGGAAGGAAAACAAAACAGAAATTCTCCATAAAGACTTAATACCTTCTCACTAAATATGAAAGATTTTTTAAATTCAAGCCTTCTTTATTTCATAACAGAGTTAGATATTTAAGGAATTAAATTGTCTTACAGATGCTTTCACCATGTAAGCCTCTCATTTTCCTTGATAATGATAAGAAGTCGTGGAAGCTGTCATGGGGTTTGACTAACTAGAAACTACCAGTTGTGTGTTGGCTAAGTAAAAAGATTAATCTTTCCCTCAAGCTAATTTCTGATAATTAACCAAAATATCCAGGAGTGCCAAGACAAATTAAGCAGGCGAGTTAGTATTTTACAACCTCCTTTGGAAAGGATAGCCCCACTCAGAAGTCTCTGTAGTCAGGCCATATTTAATGTAAGCAAACGTCTAAAAAATGCTGGAGTATCACTCTTTTTTAATGATATTTTGTGGGGACTATTTTCGAGGCAGAGTTGTTGCGGGGATTGGGAGGCAGTAAGCTGGAGGGAATTAGTAACAGCTACAGAAGAAAGAGTCCCTTTATGTAGTTGGCTTCTATTTCTCTCATAGTCTTTCTCCCTCTTAATAGCTTAAGTTCAGCACATAGATGATATCTGTCTGGGAAGAACCATCAGGGCAAGAAGGCAGCTGCATCGCCCTTCTATAGCCTGTGACTGACTTCGGTGCTGTCAGCACCCTGACTGTCAGCAGAGAGCTTGCAAGGCGCAGACAATCCTCAGAGAAGTAGGAGACAAAGCAGTACTTTTCAAATCCATTCTGGTTTTCCCTTTCATTCACTCACCCTCCCCCTCCCACTCCCACCTCTCTCCCCTTCCCTGCCCCACCCCGTGTGTGTGTGTGTGTGTGTGTGTGTATTCTCGTACCAGGAACTGGCGAAGGCTGACATTTCATTTAAAGCCGATTGGCTTATAAAACAGCCATGAAAAAGATTCTGGGAGAGGACATATCTTTTGGAATGCTCTTAAAAAATGAGTAGTGCTGTATATTCAAAATCATTAAAATCCTTTTTTCTCCATGATTGCTAATAAAAATATAGGCTCTTTCATTCCAAAGGGGAGATCACTGTCATCTAAGAATACTTTCACTCCTACAAAACCTCCCTGATACTCTCAGTGGTTTCCGATAGCCCAGGAAGACTACTAACTGTTCACATGATCAGCGGCAGATATTCCTCGGAGATAGTATTACCTGTGCCTGTTTGTTTTATGTTTTTAAGGTACATGTATTTTACAAAACAAGATGATGTTAGTTTTCCCAGTTTTTCATTCATTCATTCATTTTTAGATACCGTACACTTTTTATACTCTGATAACAGCTTAGACTTGATACGCTTTTCATGTTACCATAGTGAAAGATGCCTTTTGACCTGCCTGAAACTGCAATTATTTTAAAATTCGTCAGTGCTTATTGTCTATAAATGTTAAAGCTGCCCCCACGCTCCACTTCACTGAGCGTATTTGAACCAGATAGGAACTTCAGTGTTTCCCAGGCAGTCCTTGGTCTCTGGCCACAGACCCCTTTGCAGCATTTCCATTAGTCTTTCAATCCCTTTTAGCCCTGGTAAATCCCTACCTGCTCAGGTGAGCATTTGTCTTACTTTGAAAAAATTTACAACCCTTGTAATGTGGTTATTCATTAATGCCCATCACTTCACAATTAGGATTTCCCTGGATAACAAATGCAAATCACAATTTCAATGGGTTTAATATCTAAAGTTTCCAAAAATTAATCTCTTAAATCACAGATGGATTTGTAGCACCTCCAAGAGGGTTTATATCTACTTTCAATATAAAATGCTTAAAGAAAAGCCAGTAAATACAACTCTATGGGAAAATGGTTGCCATTGACAAGGTCTTATTGCCGATTTCTAATCTTGTTCTAGGAATTAGAACAAAAGTCATTGTTAAGTAAGAGAAAAACAATTATAAATCTTGGTTTTCAAGGTCAATAAGTAAGAATTGTTTTATTTCATTAAAAATAATCAATAGCTTATCTGGAAACTGAGTAACTACTAAACTAAACCAATTTGCTAAATTTAGTTTCATAAGTAATAGCAAGTTATTTCAATCCATCTGTGTTTATTTGTAAATAGTCATTACCAATAAAAATATATGGTTATTTTACTTTTATCTGGATAAATTTAATTTTAAAGACCTCAATCTCATTAAACAGACAATATTGATAAATAAGCAGGCACTTATATTTTCCTTTAAAAGCCTCCTGTATACACAGATCTGAAAAAATTCCTAACAATACTTAGGTCAGTTTTCATATCTGTGAAAGTTTTAGAACTAACATCTAGATTCTTTAACACTAGATTCTCTTCTCTTTGTCACCTTTATATTTGTCCTAAATCTTCTTAGGCCCTCTCCTCATTTTCTTCTGCCCCGAACTCTCATTCCCCAGATAATCTGGCTCACTGCTATCTGTCGAGTCCTCAGTTAGGTGTTTTGAAGTCAGGGTAGGACGTGTCCCATCTATCAGTGGAAGACTTTCTTCTGGAGATAAGATTTTTCTTCTTCCCCTCCCTCCTTGCCTCCCGTATCTGGATGGAGTATGTGTGTGTGTAGATTAGGACTTGCATTTCAGCCAGCTTTGGAATATGGTTGTATAAGAGATAAGAGATATCACCAAATACAAACCTTCCAGCACTGTGTTGTTCTCAGAAAGTCTCTATCTGAATTCCACTTCAGGATTCAGTTACTCGTTCAGTCTTTTCCTTATTACAGTGAAAGGCAGGGAAGTTTCACGGAGTCCTGTGGCTCTTTATCATGCAGCCTAAATTCTGAGTTTCTCCTCCTTTCCTGATCCCTCAGTATCTCTGGCAGGTCATCTAATCAGGTGCTTTTAATGTGGTAAGAACTTTGAACAATTGTCTTTTCCCTCTTAAAGACGCATGTTGGCCATTATGAAATGAATATTATTTGGTACTTAAATAATATGGTGGTGACCACTGGGCATATACTGATGTACACATGCATGTGCCCTATCTTCATATAAATCTAAAACTTTCTAGCTCATTATTTTTCTTGCATGCTCTGAATTTTCTCGGCTGGTTGGCCATATTTTATGACCAACATCCGAGGGTCATTATAATGTTGCACTGAACTAAATGTTATGTGTGGCCCAATTTATAGTAGGGACATTCTTTTAAAAACCTGAGTTCATAGGTTCTGACTTTCTTATCCTGTGACTATATAAGAAAACGTCTTTTAAATGTATCAACAGCTATTAGTACCCAGGAGAACTGGTTTTCAATTTTGACTCAACATCCAGAATGCTTATGACCTTGGGCAACAGACTTCCCCTCTCTGAGCCTTAATTCCCTCATCTGTAAAAAGAAATGACTATAGATCACTGATTATTTTCAAAATATCTTTTCTATACCACATTCCATGGTAAGATTTATTTCAAACCTCGAACAGTAGAATCTTAGCATTGAGTTTGATCATCGATACAACCCTGCTGTCAGAAGAATGTAAACATTTTTATTTATGAAAATATTCTTGTATTGTGGGGCCCCTGGGTGGTTCAGTCGGTTAAGAGTCTGCCTTTGGCTCAGGTCATGATCTCAGGGTCCTGAGATTAGCTCCATGTCGAGCCCCCTGCTCATCAGGGAGCCTGATGCTCCCCCTGCTTGTGCTCTCTCCCTCTCTCTCTCATTCTCTGTCAAAGAAATAAATAAAATCTTTAAAAAAAAGAAAATATTCTTGTATTGAAAAGTGCTATGATTTAGTGGGAAATGATGATTTGGTTCAAATTTATCTACATTCAAATCTTAACTATCTGATATCAGGCAAGTTATTTAAACTTTCTGAGATTTGATTTCATTATTTGCAAAAAAATTGGAATAATAATGTTCAAAGTTGTTGTGAGGGTTAAAAGTACCAATCACATTATGCAGTAATATCTAGCATTTAACAAATGTGCATATGCTTATTTTGCTTTAGCAATATCTGTAATAAAATATGTCAATAATTAATATACTACATGTGAATGATTGTAAAAAATTCAAGATATTTTGTTCACTTCTTGTAAATAATAAAGATTCAGTTTTCACTGAAATTAAATAAAGAGATGAAAAGTCAGTCTTAAATACAGCAAGAGAAATTATTATCACTGGATATTAGTAAAAATAATTTCATTATTAAACTAAACCACAAAACAAATTAGTCTAATATTTGTGATTCTTCCATTTTTATGGGTGAGGAAAGATTCATGCATCATCAAATAGTTTGAATGAATGATCCCTTAAAAAGTATTTTGACATGATCTGAAATAAAAGCTGAACCTTTGACTAATAATTAGTTTACTCCTTTTTCCAAATAAGAAAATGTTAAAAATGAAAATAGATCATAAGATGACCGAAGTTACACCTCAGTACTGGTTGACGATCGCAATTAGAGGTCAAAAATGCTTTGACTTTTGTAATATACCATAATCTGATAATAGAAAATGTGTTCTATTCCAAATTGCACCAGGAACTTTTCTCACTCTCAAGTAATACTCTTCTGGGATGTACAATATAACAGAGAAATATCATATGATCTGGAATTCCAGTCTTGATTGAACTTTTCTCACTCTCAAACAATATTCCTCTGGGACGTACAATATAGCAGGGAAATATCATGATCTGGAATTTCAGTCTTGATTTTATTCGCATTGCCTAATATTGTTACTTACTTCTCACTTCGATATGTTTTGGTGTCCAGTTAGGTGGAAAAGCCCTTGAAGTTGGGCACTATTTCGTTACCTTTGTCTCTCTCCCAATATCTGATTATAAGGATGCATAAAATAAATTGTGTTCTTCAGTACTTGTTGGACAAGATTTTTCAGTAGTGAATGTTCATTGCACACAGACTGCTTCTTCTGTTACCTTCTAGCGAGTTTTTATTCACAACTCTAAGTCTGATAATGTTGATTTTCCTCTGCACGGGTATGACATCATGGACTCCACCCTGAGAACAGGTTGGGACATTGCTATAAAAAAAGAATTGTTGCCACAGTGATGTTAACAGTTTTGAAAACTATGCCTCCTTTGTTTGGACTATGAGACCAATAGTGTTAATAATTTTCAGGAATAAGGGTCCTTCTGATTTCTTTGTTTCCTCATGCAGAGGCTGAAGATGCTTCTGGCTTTAAGATAATATAGGGTGTTAATTTCACTTAGCATCTTATGAGTCTCATGTAAAATAACATTAGGTTAAAAGTATTCAACACGACTACTTACTCTAGAGCTTTCTGGTAACAAAATACATATTTTCCTAAGTATCAGACTAATAATTCAGACATGTTAATCTGAAACTCACAAGATTATTATTAAAATTAAGATGTTATAACTAGTGTAGTTTCTTTACTCTCTTTCTTTCTTTTTTTTTTCCTCAGAAGAGTATATTCAGCTACTAGGGACAAACATGGGATTTCTTCCCATGTTTCACAAAATTTAGTCTAGGCAATAGATAGTGAGAGATGTAAAAGAAGCCAAACATGAACGTTAAGAATTATTCCTAATTTCAATATTCATATTGTGTTTTCTCCAGTGGATTCTGAAGAGAAGAAAACACAAGGCTTGTAAAGAAGAAATGAATGGGGTATCATAGCCACCCAGATACAAGTGATTCATTGTTGAGTGAGAAAAAAAAAATTCTAATAATTGTAGTTAAAACTGCTTACTTTTTATTCCTCAAAGATACCTCAAAGAATTTAACAATTCTTAAATTGTTAAAAATTGAATCAATTTTGGTTAATCTTGGAGAGACTAAATATAAATTCTAGAGGAATATGCATTTACCTATGATTTTGTTTATAATCATGAAAGATTAGAAGAAAAGTAGAACTTCAGTGGCTGGGACAAATTCATTCTCCTCTCTACCTCATTTTCCTATTTGTAGATTATTATTACTATCATCATCAACTACCAAGATCAATAATTTATCTGTGAAAAATTAAAACCACCAGAAAGCATTGTATCATTTGAAGGCTTTATTAAGTTCATTGACAGTAGATTATTGTTAGGAAACATATTTCATTTTTGGATGTCTAGATTTATGACAGATTTAGTTACAAGGGAAATGAGTTTGATGGATAACACAGGAGGCTTTGAGCTGCATGAAAAAAATACCACAATTTTTCATAATATTATTGTCTCACATTGAACTCTCTGCTGCCTTGCTGCCCAAGGTTGAAGCAAATATTTTATTAGAAACCAAATCAATTTTAGACAATAAAAAGCCCATCTTCTATCACTGAATAAAGTACAAGCTCCTCAAAGATCCTCTTTTAAATTAATAGAATATATCAGTTTATGTATTATAATACAGCATCCAAGAATAATAAAGGATTCAGTCTTCACCCTTCTTAACCTTGATCCTTTCTATGAAGACTTCAGATGCCAATGCCTATCTGATACGGAAAATGCTTTGTACTCTATGTCACTAAGGATTTCTTTTCTTAAAATGTTAAATCTCATTCATTTTTGCCCAGCATAGAGATAGTGAGAATTCATATCTTTTGCACTTTAGAGTACCATTCACCTTTGTGGGTCAGGCTCTGTTCTATTTCTATTGCTGGTGTATGGAAAGAGAAATTCAGGGCTGTCAGAGCAAAGGGGAGTGTGCAGAAGAAAAATTGGGGAGGCAGGCAGAGTCATTCTCTACTTCTTTTCTCCCTTTCATGAGCATCTCTCCTTAGGAGTCTTCGCAAGCCTTTCCTGCAAACTCCCCCACCTACAACTTCTCTCCCAGTTTCTGCTCACATCTCTCCTTCACTCACTTTTCCTGACAGTTCCGCCTTATGCTCTGGTGTTTTCTCTCAGGAGAGCCTTCCGTACTTTCTCATCCAGCCGAGACAGAACCCTGGTGCCATTCAAGCCTGACACTGAAGTTTGATATGATCTCCCGATCGAAGCCATCATTTCTACCCAGACTTCTAATTCTGGAATCCCTTTTCAACTTTTTTGCTCTTCAAATTGATTAGCAAAACAACCCCTAATCCTTTGCATAATCGGTCTGACCTGTGCTACGTTATGCATAAGATGCCACCGGAGATGTCAATATTTCTGGTTTTTTTTCCAGCTACTATACTGACCTCACTCATGTTTAACAGTAACTTCTCCATCTGCTCTTTTCCCTCTGTCATCTCTTCTGCTGTCTTTCACATCTCCAGGATAGGACAAACACTTGAGTCTAGTTCTGATAGCACCTAGATCATTCCTCCCTCTTCGCTTATCCAGACATCTCTTGTCTCTTACTATGACCAAGAGGGTAGCTGCGGAGGCCCCTTTTGTAGCTTTACTTTCATCTCTGACTACTTCTACCCAAGAAGTCAAGTTGGACTTACATGGGCAAATTACTTGGAAAAAAAAGATTGTAGTAGTTATTATATACACACACATATCTGAATGTATGCATGTATATTTTTAGCTGTCTTCATCTGTCTAATCTATAATTTAGTTTTCTTTTCAATGGAAATGGAAAAAAGTAATGATTTTATTTTAAACTGTGCTTCATATGAACCACAGTATGTTTGGTAGTCACTGGACAAAGATGAAAATTAATCTCCAAATATTTAAGGGGCATCGATAATTTGTTTTGGAGTCAGTGCATGGGCTACCATCAAACCTTCAAATCAACTATACTATTTGTTCCATAAAGAGATAATTTAACTTATGAAATGTCAAAAAAAAAGCTGTCTGTTTTCACTGATTGCCATCAAAAGTCCTCACTGAATTTACATTTTCCAAAATAAAAGGAAAGCAAACTTACCAGGATTAAACCTTTAAACAAATTACATAAAAAGAAACATTGCATACTCAGAAAAATACTGTCATTGTAAATTTGCGTGATCATTGGATAGCTTTATTTCTCATCAGTTTTTTTATTGCAAGCAATGTAGGTGAGATTTCTTAAACCCCTAAAATGTTAACATATTTTTGTTTCTAAATGTATGTATCTATGTGACCTCGTCCAGTCAAGTGGCCATAATCAGTATGCATTTCTTGTAGAATGGAAACATAAATGACATTTTGAAATATTTTAATTGCATGTTCAGAAGTGCTAGTGGATATGCCAAAGTGAGAATAAGATCTTGAAACTAATTAATGTGGCTTCATTTATCAAGAGCACTAGAGCTGTTATAAATACTAATAATAGCATTGTAACAGTATATTTCCGTTTGTCTGTTGATATTCAGTGCTGTCATAGTGCCCCACACCACTGAGTCGAAGAAAGTCTTTGTGTGCATTTAACAAAAAGCATCCCACTTGCTCTGTAGTAAATTCATGAGACCGCCTATACGAAGGCTTCTTAGAGTAGCAAGCAATGATCTTACACTAGTATCTATGGTGCTGAGATTGATGGACTTGAAGAAAACAATTATGTTCATTGTTTACAGAGCTAGAGGATTATGGAAATCAGCAGAACAAACCCTAAGTTCAAATACATTGATAAATAATAATATATAAAATACGCAAAAATAATCATATGACTGCTCTTCGAGGGAGGTAAAGATGAGCTGGAAGAAAGGGATTAATATACAGAGGTTAGTTTTAATATAGAGTCTTACATTATAAATAGAGACTACACTGAAACAGAAAAGTCTTCGAAATGGCATCCTTGGATAAAGGCTGGCCTTCGCTTCTCATTTCTCACCTATAAACACCTAGGGTCTTTACCAGTGGAGTGTTTGCCTACCATTGCCATTGTGAGAACATATTAAAAGAGCCCTGGATTAGGAATTCTAAATTTTATCTTGAATCTTCCATTTCTTGGAAATGTATACAAAGCATGTACCGTAGGACCTACCATAGAATAGATCTTCATCCAGTCTCAGTTGATTTTCCTTCGGCTTACTCAATCATATTGAAATTAACAAAATTCCCAATTCTTGGAAATTGTATACCTGTGATTGAATCCTGGCTCTGCTGTAGGATGTGTGGCCCTGAACAAAGCATTAACCTTTTTGGCTTCAGTGTTCTCATTTGCAAAAGGAAAGTTTGAGCTATCTAATCTTAAATAGTCTGCTACCTTTTCATCTAATTTTTATTTCTTCTAGTCTTTTTAGTTTTTAAACAACACATGGATGTACTACCATCTTCCTATCCTGCAACAAACTACAATGGTTTTCAATGCAACACATCATCATCCAAGAATATACTAATTATTGTGACCTTCTTAAACCAAAGTTTAGTCCTATGTGAGAATCATCTTGAAAAACTTTATAATTTCCACTTGGAATAGTTAAGAGATTTGAGATGGGTATTTTTAATCTTTCTAAAAACAAGGGAAATTTAATTCACATACTGAGTTCTTCTTTAAATACTGAAATCCCCCTTCCATTATTAATAATTTCTATCGAGTTGTAGACATCTAAGTTTCAGTTTTGTTTGGCCTGGAGTGGATTTCTCCTTGTCTTCTAAGTGACAGCTATTGATTACATTAATATTCAGATCTCTGTCCTTTCTTCCCAAAAGGTCAATTTTAGTCTTTTTTAAAAAAATTGTCTTCATATTCCTGAGAATAGAATTATTATTATTTCCCACAAAATAGTTGGTAGCTATGAGGATCTTAGGTAAAGCATATAAACAAAAAAACTTATTTCCACTTCAGATCAGCAAATGATTCGATATGGTAGCAAATCCAAACTTGTGAGAAATGTATAGACAATCCTTATTCACTTGCCCCCTGCAAATAAATTAATAAATAAATAAAGAAACAAATAAATAAATAACTTTATAGTAGCATTATGAAGAAATGGTTGAACAATGACAAAGGTGATCTTTGAACAATTCAATTTTTATTATCTAAAATTTGAAATTATTCTAACATAGAATGCATTTGAGAATATCTTTGTCTTTGGGCATTATATTCCATAATACATTGTGATACTTCACACCTACATGGAAATTACAATTTCATAGGTTGTAGATTAGAGAACCTGAGTCCTCAGTCCATTCCATTCTGATTTTGTCATGGACAAAGCTAGTCAACATTGTTCTACCAAACTCCAAAATCTTCCTCTTTTCCAACTCACAGGGAAAAGCAAGCAAATAAACAAACAAAAAAATAGTAATAATAACAAAACGTAATCCAATGATAAAATTCTTTCATTAATAAGTGAAAGAAATACTCATTATTTTGCCTGCTTACCTACCTGAATATTATGTAATAACTTACAGATCACTTGAAAGCTAGAAGTTAGAAGAAGGTGATAAACTATATTTATCTTGTCCCAAGTTTTCACTTGAAAGTCCTTTCTTTTTCTTGTTTACTTACTTCTGATATGTCTTTTCTGTAAGGACACCTGGCTAGTACCTCAAATGTTTCCAATTATAGATATCAAATTAGCTCTATGAACCTCATTTAGTAGCTATAAAATGTTGTGGATACTATTTATAGTATCTCTGGGAGATTTTGTCATTAGCATTTCTCAAATTATGTTACATAGTTTAAAATCATGAGAATGGCTCAAAAATAGCATTTTCTTTCACTTCCAAATACACGCATAAGATTAAAAGATAAAATAGATTTGAATACATTTAATTATTTTATTTTTTAGAGATATCTCAAAGCAAAGTAGTACCATAGGAACATGTTTTAGTTTAAATATTAGAATATGAAAAAACAAAGTAAAATATCAGGGCATAGTTATATACTAATGACCTAGAAAATATTTCTCATATTAGGGCAATTTAGGAGTGTATGCCAGGGAAGTAAGAACATAATGCCCCCTAGATACATTAGGGGATACTTAATTTCTAGGGAAGGCATTATATTGTGAGTGATGGTCATTCACTAAGTCACTGTCAGGATGAGACTGAGCTACAAAAAGCAGGAATGTGAATTATTTAAAGATTTGCAGCTTTGAAAACACGTTATTCCTTGGAAAGCATATAGATATGAATTGCACAAAAATACCCTTCATAAAAATTTTGTGTTTCCCCCAATTTGGCCATATGAATTACCACACAAGAAAGGAATAGTAAAACGTAAGTCACTGTGATAAGCAGATGGAAAGTTCATGAAAACACCCTGTGATAAAAGGAGGAATGCATTTTTTAGAAATCACATTAATTTGACATGTTTATGCCGACAAGTATATCAAAGCCACTATATGTCCCTACATGGTGAAATATTGAGAATAATTAGACTCAAAATATTATGTGCTAGATAGATGCTAGCTAGCTAGCTAGATAGATAGATAGATAGATAGATGATAGATAGATAGATAGAATTATCACCTACATACTCTGAGTTATCACCTACATACTCTGGGTTATAAATAGATGTAAACACTATAGTCTGAATTAAATTTAAACAGAATTCTCAGAATATGAGAAACCCAACATTTTCCATATGCACTGTCATATTCCATTCTTTTTCTAATATTCATTTTTCATTAGCATTTAGTACATAGGCCTTGAGATTATTTTGAAAATATAAATATATTTAATTTTGATATTTGTGAACTATTTATCATTTAATTTACCATCAAGGCCTACTTAATTTTGTTTAAGACCCTAAATTAATTTAAATCCCACCTCTTTTACCTTTGATATGCAAATATTTTTACTTTGATGTTGTAGCAATGCAAATTGAAGTTTGCAACATGAACCACTAATGCTAATTTGATTACTTCTGTATTAGTGTTGAGTGCTACAAAATAGCAAGATATTGTTTAAAAAATGAAACTGGGAATGGAAGAACTCTTTCTCTGCAGGCCCTCTGCAATGATGGTAGTATTAATGCATGTACATTAATGCTTGGTGATTCTCATAGAGCAATGAATGAAAGTTTGAAGGCAAATAATTTAGGATTTTTAGAAAATCTGACAACTTGATTTTTTTTTAATTTGAGTTCCTCAGAAAGTCCTCACTTTGCTTTTTAATAGTTCAGAGAGTTTGCATCTATTTAAAATATTTATTGCAGATGATTTAGACCATGATTTATTTTTAGCAGTAAAGATGTTTATCTAATATAGTGAAGACGAGGTGCCTGAAATGTGAATTCAATACTTTTTGGATGGAAGTGAACCAGGCTTTCTTTAAAAAGAATTCTTTTAGAAAGAATGAACCGGGACTGATTGATTGATTGATTGATCTATTTATCTATTTGGTAAAGTGGAGGCGATTTCTAATGACTTGTCACAAAAAAGGATGCTATCAGTATCTGGTTGCAACCTACGCTAAATATATGTAAGTCTACTTAAAAACTGTTGAAGAACAATTTTCTTCCTCTTTTTAACATCGTACTTGGACATGGTATCTCACCAAGTTGGAAAAAAAATAGATATACATTTTCTGTAAGATATTCCAGTGCTAGAGCTGCAGTAATACCCGCCACGTGTACTGTACCTGCAGCGTGCATGTTGCCTGTCTGTTGTTCGATGTCTGTGTAGTGTCTGTCTGTAATTTGCATTATGCCTGAAAGTCTCTATGCTCATTAACCTTTTACAGGTGCCGCACCATTCCAAGGAGTTGCAGGTACTAAAAGAGTGGGCAGTCCTTATACAGGCAATGTACAGCCCATGTATCAGTCCCAACCTCTCCTCGTGCCTAGGCTCTAACAGTGCTCTGGAGGCCACTCCATTAGTTAGATATTTGTGACCAAGTTAAGGAAGTAAAACAGAGGACTATCTAATAATTGAATGGGGAAGCCTATGTTGTAGATTCCCAACATATTACCAATCAACTTGCCAAAAAAAAAACCCCAAAAAAACCCAAAACAGATTTAATGCAAAAAGAGAGGAGAGGGATTGAGAGATAATGGATCAATCATTACTTTTTCTACTCAAATACGCTATGTGATTTTTTTAAAAAGATTCTCAATAGTGTATGTAGTATATGGGATATCCCATATATGTATGTAGTATATACCATATATATATATATATGGGATATATGATCCCTGTATCATATAATGCAGGGATTAATTATATTATAATGTTGATGGATAGAGATTCATAGGCTAACAAATGATAAAGTTAATTACATAAAGGATTAAATATTGAATGGTTTGGCTCATCCTGTTTGTAATTATAATAGAATTTTTGTGTAATGTAGTCAATTACATAAGATCAAGCATTAGGCATTATTCCACACTTGTGGAAATTCACAATTTGTGTACCCCGGGAGGAAAAAATGTATGCAGTGATAACTTCAAAGTAGTAGGGCAATGTTTATACACCCACAGACACACACACACACACACACACATACACACACTGTAGAAATGTTTTCAACATAATAACCTTAGTAGCAGAGAATCTCTTCCAGTATGCTATGGTTTTGACATAAATATTCTTAACCTCCATGTGTAAAAAAAAAAAAAAAGAAAGAAAGAAAAGATTCTCACTCATCCTAACCAATGCCTACAAAAAACTAATTTTCTGTTTTTTGAAATAGACACAATTTCCTTTTTTGAAATTTCTTTTACAAATGTTTTCTTTTTATATACTATACAATGTTTTTAAAGAATTTAAGTCAAACTCCTTGCATAAAAGCCTTATTAAATAGGTATTACATAGACTTAAGCAAACCACTTGTGAAATCCAAAGCCTTATTAGAGTTGATGAATGTTATTACAATTATCAAAATCATTAATGCTACTCAAAATAATGATGCCACGATACCAGTCTTTATCACTGAAACCAATTTCAACAACTAAAAATGGAACAAAGCACAAGATGAGCCTACTTCCGCTTAATGGGTTCACAATCTAAATTGCCATCTTGCTCAACCTCCCATTTTAAATTTGTAAACTCTTTTATAAGTCATTTATAGAAATTGTTAAGTATAATTCCATCCCCTTGTTTTCATAATGGGCATAAAATAATTATCTAAAATTCTTTACGTATATAATGAAAATTGGGGCTGGGTAGAGTAAGGAAAGAAGCCATCCTATTTACCTCAGTTTAAAAAAAGAGATTTTTATAGATGTAAATGCTCATTGCGTTGTTCATGTCTGCATCTCGTTCTCACCTCACACTCTTTCAGTTTAGATGTTATGCTTTTCCAAAAGCTGTCTGTTTTGAAACTCTTCCTCTTCCCATATAATGGGGAAGCACTCAAGTCACCAATGAAATGTGTGTCCTCAATGATGTCTCCTGAAATATGCCATTGGCTGATGTTAAAAGAGCCCCAGTCCTCACCCTTAAGTCTTAATAGTCAGTTCCTATTTTGCCAGCCTTCATCTTCATTTGAACAGACTACTTGTCGACTAGATCCTGTTAAAGATAATGTGAAAATGACAAACAGTTTATCTTCTTCCAAAGTGTGTAGTTGTAAGAGGGGGAGGAGGACAGAGACTGTATGGGGGAGGGAGAGGGAGGGTAAAATATCCTTGATAAAAGCATAACTTCCTTAATCCTTTGTTCTGATTGAATCAGTGCTCATATGAATGACGTATTAATGTTTAAAACTTTTATTCTATCTTAATTTAAATTTAAATAACCACATTTGACCAGTGGATGCCATATTAGTGTGGATTTAGATACGTTCTTACTTCACTTTAAAAGGCAAAGATGAAATGTATTAAATTTAGTGAATTTTAAATCGACCCCAAAGAATAAAACTGGTCATCATTTCTTTGGAGATTCAGTGTTCCTTCTGTTGATTTCAGATGACTTATCTTGGCTTCTGCATTTTTAATCTCCTCCCTCAGAGAACATGATCAAATTATATTTTGCAAATTAGGATTATATACACGCATAAGTGTGTAATTATATATATACAACTTTAGTAGTGGAATTTTGATAAAAAAATTATAAAGATTTTATGCAATATTAGCCATGAAGCTGTCCTTAACATTTCTCTGGTATGATGGTTAAGGCCATGGCTTTGGAGTCAAATAGACATGGGGCCAAGTTCTAGTTCTCTGACCACCTGAGTGACCTTGGGCAAATGATTAAGCTTTTTAACTCCTCCATTTCTTTATCACTACAGATAATAATGCTTTATACATTGTAGAATTGTGGTGGAGATTAAATGAGCTAGTGTAGTGTTTATTTAGTAAATGTGAGCATGTCAGCTGGTCGCATTTTGAATGCTACATAAAGGGTCATATGAGTGCAACATGTCCTCAAAAGGAACACTTTTTTTTTTTTTTTAGGTGACTAAAAATGGATAATTCCTAACCCAACTGAAAACTGTGCCAGTAGGTTTTAGCATTTCCTTCTCCACTGCCTACACAAAGACATGGGGTGATTTTAAAGTCTGCCCCAATATAACAACGATCTTACACAGTGTGGGGGAAATGATACTATGTTCAAGTGTTTAAAGAATTGTCCCCAAATAGGAGAAATATATTTAATACAATGATGCTTCCTCTTGAGCTTCTGGTTTTTACTTTTAATAGTAAAATTGTTGAGCCGTGTACCTGTTGGCTTTCAGATGGGACCAATTTCTTCATTATAGCCAAACTTAGGGAATGGTCCTTGTAACAGGGAATAGCTTCAATCTGTGATCTTACAAATCACATCAGCTGAATGAGAAGGATGTGACAATTTCCATCTGGAACAGAAAAAAGAAAAATGACTAACACTAAAATACACATAATATGTGCTTCATTCCCACTCTTCCAACTACTATCATTAATGTCATTGCCCAAGGAGGGCAATTGTCCCACTCTTCTTGAACAAACAGTCCCAGATATCAAACTGCTACTCAGAGCTTTCTAAGATGTTCAATTCCACTCACTTCAGCTGTATGTCAAGATGGAGGAACTGTGAGATATGCACCAGCCTATGCTTCTTCTGATAGTTATTTCCGTATTTCCCGTGGATGGAAACTGTATTTGACATTTTTTTAAGTAAATCTAAGAAATAAGGTGTTCCTATACTTTAAAATTGGATTATGATGTTTTGCCTTTCCAAAGTGAATCATGGTGCCCCGTGGGTCCAATGAATGTATAACCTAGAATGAGTTAAAATATATAGAGAAGGAACCATCAAAGTGGCAAGATACTATGGAGACTGATAATGATGATGAATGACATCATTCATAAAGTGTAATGCTTTGTGATTTGTAGGGAAAACCTGTTCCTAACACATGTATTAGACAATTGTCAAAAAAACAGCATGCCCATATCTTGGGATCAGATACGCCGTCTTAGATTTTGTTACAGCTTTACAAGAAAAGCAAATAAAAGCCAGGTCAGGGAAAAACAAAAAATCAAAACAAAATAAAACAAAACAAACCCTATGTAGGAGTTTATTTTAATATATTTTTACAGAAAAGAAAATATTTTAAGAGTTTTGAAGAACACCTTCAATTTAAGGTTTTTGCCAAATAGTAATGATTCTTAAAAAAAAAAAAAAAGTCTAAGGTTGGAAGATTTAGTTAATTGCAAATTAAATAGAAGATTAGGATAAACTTAAAACAAAACAAAAAATCCCAGGAGCAATGCCCACCAAATGTTTAGAGGAGGGTGCTTCTGTGTGGGTGTATGTTCACAGTTTATACCATTCCCCAAAATGCTTAAATATGGAAACTAGAAAAGGAAAAAAAATGCTAGGTTGTTAGTTATTTGGATAGAATGTATACATAGGCAGTGAAAAAGATTGCAGTGCCTGGTAGAGATTTTCAAATAGCAGTAGTGTTATTTAAAATGCTGGTAGAAATATCAGCTCTATTTTTTTTATTTTTTTTTAAAGATTTTATTTATTTATTTGAGACAAAGAGAATGAGAGAGAGAGAGCACATGAGAGGGGGGAGGGTCAGAGGGAGAAGCAAGCTCCTTGCTGAGCAGGGAGCCCGATGCGGGACTCGATCCAGGGACTCCAGGATCATGACCTGAGCTGAAGGCATTCACTTAACCAACTGAGCCACCCAGGCGCCCTATCAGCTCTATTTAGAAAAACAAGTATAATGGGGAAAATCCTAGTACCTGCTTTGCTTGAAATAAAAACCCTCAGAAGGATCATCAATTCTCATAATCTATATTTACTATCTTTTTGTAAAATGTCTCTTTAAAATCTCACTAGGAATAAACTGTGCATTTTGTCTTTGTGTAAATTATCCCAAATTATAAGAATCGGAACCCGTGGAATTTAGCCAGCCACAGGAGAGGATGCTCTGAAGTACCTTTGTTTTCACCTGCAGTACTCGGGTATTTTACTTTCATATCTCTGAAGAGACACCATGACCCATGACAGCTTGGTGGCAGCTACGCTGTGACATGAATAAGCGGCCATTGAGGAGTAGATATAAAGAAGCAAGTTCATCTTATTTTAGTTTGTTTTGTGCCACAAAAATGTAATTTCTAGCTTTTAAGAGTAAAAATAGAGTAGGTAAACAGAAATTCAAATTGGAAAAGATAAGTGATAAAAAACAAATTGGTATGAAAAGCGAAGACCAGCTTTCCAACATGCTCACCTAAATGCATGAAAGATATGTAAATACCGTAAGTTTCCACTTCGTTATTTGAAAATAATTCATAGCTTGAGATGGTCCTGTTAGCATTTTGTCCATGTCTCAACAGAGGTCAAAATGCAAGCCCTTTGAAATGTATAAAAAATCACTCTCCTTTATTAAAAACAGATACATTATTGAAATAGTAGTTTTAAATTATATTGATATATTCAAAACCATCACTAAAATTGGCTTCAGAAAGCTAAAACATCTAGATATATAGATCTGTGCTGTCCAGTACAGCAGCTGGTAGCCAATTTTGACAACTGAGCAATCAATAATGTGGCCAGTTCAAATTCAGATGTGATGTGAGTACAATATACACTTCAGATTCAGAAGACCTAGTACAAATAAAAAAAAAAAGTAAAATATCTCATTAATAATTCCATCGTGATTACATATTGATATAATATTTTGAATATAGTGTGTTGAATAAAACACATTAGAATTAATGTTACTTGTTTCCCTTTATTTTTTTTTTATATTTGCTACAAGGAAATTTTAAATTATGTTTGTGACTTTTATGTGTGATCTGCATTATACTTCCATTGGTCGGCTTTGATGCAGTGTTTATCTTTAAACACGAAAGAATGCGTAACTTAAAGATAAACAATGAGGCAAGTGTATGTATGTGCATGTCCAATTTCGTTTTGCTGCTTTAACAAGTTTTACTACAAACTTAATGGCTTACAACAACACAAATTTATTATCATATAGTTCTGGAGTTCAGAAACCCAAAGTGGATTTCACTGGGCTAAAGTCAAAGTATCAGCAAAGTTGCATTCCTTTTGGAAGCGCTAGGATCCAATCCTTTCTCTTGCCTTTTCCAGGTGCTAGGGGCCACTCCCCACATTCTTTCGCCAATGGCCTCTTCCTCCATCTTCAAAGCATCATTGCCAAATACTAAATCTGTCATCCTCTAATTCTTTCTCTGCCTTTTTCTTCTGCTTCTAAAGACCTTATTATTATTACATTGGATTCCTCTGGATAATCCAGGATAATCTCCTCATCTTAAAGTCCAGTGATCTTCCACTTACATCTCCTCTTGCCATTAACCTGAGGTGTTCACAGATTCCTAGAATTAGACCGCCTACCACAGTGTGTATACATATATTTGTATTTAATGTAATACATAAATATACAAAAATCTATCTACCTACCTATTTATTTTTGTCTTCTCCATTTCACACACACACACACACACACACACACACACCAATGTATTTCCTTAGATTTTTCTCTTTGTTTCCCTTTTGGTACTACGTTTTCTTATCACGTAAGCCTCCTAAAAACTTCAGATAGTTTTCACCTCCTCCAAATAGTCATAGCCAAAGGCCAGTGCATGATGACATAGAAAAACTAAGTTGTTCATTTTAATTTGGTGGTTATAATTAGGAAAAAACTTGTCAGAATTTGGAATCATTTGCTATGTTCCTTGGGTAAATTAATAATAGACACAGTAGCCATGCAAGACAGAAAGGCGTTCCATGCCAGTGGGTGACAGTATTTTTTTTTCAGCATGGTTAGAAAGAGTAGAAATTTCATGAGCAAAAAAAGGCTTTGAAACAAAACCAAATAAAGGAAAGAGGAAAGGCGATTTTCTGCCTCTCCAAGAGACTTTGTTAGTTTAACACACCTGCTCAGACCTTTTGAGATTATCTTGGGCCATGCTACTGTGAGTTGAAGAGAACCTCCAGAAACTGTAGAAACTCAGCAGAGGTTTGGTAACTTCTTTTCATCTTGTCAGATACCAGAAAGACTCCGTCTTAGTTTTAAACTATAGTTGATTAGACATTGTTTTCACCATTGCTTTTGTAATATTGGGGGATAACAAAGTCAATTATGAGCTAAGTGATGAGTGTAGTGCTTAGGAGTTAGAATTTGGCTGTTTGTGTTTTTACACAAAACAACTCAGACATTTTCGGAGGTAATAATTCATGGTTTTAAATTAGACCCATCTTTTAAGATATACTCTGAAGTGCAATATTTAAATTGTTTTCTTCTGTTCGGTGATGAACATGACTTAACTGGACTTAGAAAACTTTAACTTACCCTATCTATTGGACAAAGCTAAAATGGCTGCCAATTGCCACAGATGTATAACAATAAAATTAGTGAACTTTAAACGTGATATAAACACATGTTGGGCATTTTCTTTCTTCTTTTTTTTTTTTCTTCAAATCAGAGCAATTAAAAGAGCAATTTTTCAGAAACTTTATTTTTGAAAGCTCCTGATATTTTTTCCATGCAGGTAATTTTTATTAGAAAATGTACCAGCTAGGGCGCCTGGGTGGCTCAGTTGGTTGAGCGACTGCCTTCAGCTCAGGTCATGATCCCAGGGTCCTGGGATCGAGTCCCACATCAGGCTCCCGGCTCAGCGGGAAGCCTGCTTCTCCCTCTCCCACTCCCCCTGCTTGTGTTCCTGCTCTCGCTGTCTCTGTCTCTGTCAAATAAATAAATAAATAAATAAATAAATAAATAAATAAATAAATCTTTAAAAAAAAATGTACCAGCTAAAGATAGATACAATAAAATTAAATGATTGAGGAAGGCAAAATAAATTTATTTTATAATTCTCTGTAACTTACATCATTCTTTTTGTCATTTTATACATATTTTTAAAAAATATAAAAGTGATATTAGTAATAAGTCATGATATGAAAGGAAATTATTTTTGCTATAAATTTGGTCCATAATAATTTCAGTCCCTGGTTGGATGAAGCTTTTGTTAGGTTTTAAAATGCATTTAGTATAGGAGATATGTTTTGATAGATTGAAAGTTCAGGCTATGCCTATATTATAAGAAAGTTTAAATGTGGATGGTAGTAAATTTGAAATATTCATATATAAGGTAAAAATCTTAAAACTGAGGGTGAAGACAGGCCAAATCTTGAGACACTGATCAAGATAAAGTCTGTATATATTTAAAGACAATGACTTAAATTATACAAAAATAACTGTCTATTGACTTAGATATTTGTGTCTCAGAGACACATGCCTACACAAGTCGTTTTTCTAAAATCATGCAGATAATGTTAAACTCTTTCTTCAGTACAGCTCTGCATTAACATAGAGTGTTGGAGGTGATAATATATGCTGAATAATATATTTGTAATCAAGACGTTTTTAAAGAACACTTAATAAAGGAAAGTCAGCAGGCCAAACAAATAATCTGGTTTTTCTCCTTACTTTTATTGGGCGATGGGAGAAGTAATCATAAAATACCCAAAGATAGTTAATTTTTTTTAGCGGAAGATTAGGCACATAAAAATAAACCCTTAAAGGGACCAAAGTGATCATCAAACACATATTATGAGCAATTCAGTTGAGCTTGTACTAAGCACAATAAGAAATCAGTGTAGGGCATTATGAACTTTGCCAAGGGATTCTGGATATATTCCTCAAAGAAAGGACCTTTGAAATAGATTTTGAAAGGTAAGTAGGAGTTGCCCAGACTGAGATTAAGGTGAGCATTTTATGCAAGGGAAAGAGCCTAGACAAATGGAAGAGGATGGTAGATGAAAACTATAAAATGAGGGTGATCATCTTGCCTTCTGGGCAGTGGCATACCATTGGAGAGATTCGAGAGATGTAAATTAGTTGTCTAAATTTATCAGATTAGTGTTTTTATGTATTAAAGTTGTACAGGATAGATCAGAGATGGGGATGGGAAAGGTGATGATTGTTTTTTGTGGTTTCCTGGTCAAGACACGAGGAGAGCATGAAGTGATACTGCGGACAGGGAGTGAAAAGGTGCGTTAGAACAGTGCTTCTCAAAATGTGGTTCTCAGATCAGAAGAATAGCCATCACCTGACAACTTGCCAAAAATATCAATTGTCTGGGGCACTATCCTAGACCTATTGAAACCAAATTCTGACAGGACGTCCAGCAACCTATGGATTTATAAAAAAATGTACATGTTTAATGTACCCATCTGAGTAAGTTTGGACATATGCATACACCTATGATGCCATCACCACAACCAAGGTACTAAACATATCTATTACCTCTAGCAACTTGTGTTTTAATAAGTTCCCCAGGGAATCTGATGCACACTGATACTTGAAGACAGGTGCCTTATAGATATATTTCCATAGTTGAACCCCTAGAATTGAGGAATTGATTGAATTTGGGGATAAGGAAGATGGAGGAATCAAGAACAGCTAACATTTCTATTATAGGCAACCAAGTGGAGAGTGGTATCATTAAATAACATAGGATATATAAGAGGAAAATAGATTAGGCCCAAAAGGAAAATATTTAATTGGCAAGGAAGCTGTTGTTCTCTCCAAAAATTATGGGTCTCTGGTCATGTCAGAAATCAGTCTTGATTAAAGCAATTTTTGGTCTTTCATTGGATTGGCAAGTTGGCTTTTAATTTGTTTGTAGTTTTCCTCTACAAAGAATGAGGCTGGATAGAAGCTGGAACACCATCAGAATGTGTGGTGTAGAAGAAAGAGCTTTGGCCCTGGGGTCAGGGGACCTGAACTATGGCTATGACCTAGAATGTCTAGAACACTAGCTGGCTGTGAACGTTAGGTGTGTTACCTTTGGAAAGAAAGTCACTTAACTTCTCAGAGCTCTAAGTAGTTATTTATTTATTTATTTATTTATTTATTTATTTATTTATTTATTGCATTTTTCCTCTCATCAGAACAATGGAAATATTGCCTCTCTTTCATAATTATTGTGAAAATACGATGTGTATAAAAATAGGACAGTTGCTGGCAATAGCAGGCAATTAATAAATGGTAGATTCCTTTATTTTCTCTTGGCTGCTTGGTGATTATATACCATTTCCTTTGTATCACCCCAAATTTAGTCAAGAGTTGGTGAATTTGGAGGAAAAGAGTGGAGGAGAGAGAAAAATATATTTTTTAGGATATTCTCAAACATGCACAGGAAATCAAGACCAAATAGTTACTTGGAAATTTATTTGAAGAGTTCATCCTTAATAGCCTCACATAGTTTCCTAAAGAAAATTCTTGAACAATACATCTGAAAATATTTACTAAGGGATTGCAGAAAAAACTGGCTAAGGTTCTTTTGGAGAGACATGAGACCAAAAGATGTATTACATTTCAAATATAAAATACCAATACACTGTAATGTTTTGCTATCAGCTACGCCAATTAATGTAGATGATGCTAATTAAAAGTAAATTTAGAGAGTGATTAGGTTCTCTCACCATTGTTAGGGAGAATTGATTCTTCTATAGATCTAATATGTTAAAGTAAGAAGTTAATGATATATTGATGCATTTTAAAGCACCTAATTTAGATTATAATTCTGAGGAAAACATTTGTGTTAATACTGAATATTAAATGACAAACGTTTTCTCTTGGAGAAGGAATGGTACCATTTGTGTAACCCTAGAGCAAAGCACATGTTGATGTTTCAAATAAATTATTGTGTATGACTGTATAATCTCAATTTTAGTCTTATAAAACTTATAATACAAGAATTCGATTGCACATGTGCTCATTTATATGGCAGTATACAGCTGTGTGTCGCATAATAACTTTATTGAACAAAATTATGTGCTGTAGAACTTGCTGCAAAAATTTCATGGTCCCATCTGGACTAACTTTGCCATTGAGAAGGCTGAAGTGGGCAAAGATTTTATAGAATTACAGAAGACAGCAGTAGATTTCCGCTGTCAATTTTAACATTTAGAAAATAAAGGTTAGTAGATATTCAAGCTAGAAGGATATGTTTTTCATCCTGAGAAAGAGTTCTCAATTTGGAACAAAGGTACTCTCTCTGAGGGTCCTCAAATATAGACAGGTATCTAGTTCATACCTGAATGTGTTTGCCTTCACTCATAATGCCCTTAACATCTTGTATCTTAAACACAACTAACCAGTTGATTTTTATATTTTACCAACATCGGCAGTTAAAATATCTGTGATCTTGGAAAATTATTTTCTGAACACTTCAATTTGGCTAACATTATAGGAGACTTAATTATGGTATTTGGTTTTTGCAGGGAAAAAGAGGAAAAGCCTAAAATAAGCATGTGGTAGACTAGATGGCAATTTACAGCCATTCGTTGCTTTCTTCTGGCACTTTCCATTTTATTTTCATTCCCTTCTGTCCTTCCATTCTCCTTGCCTCCCTCTTTCCTCTTTCCAGACAAAATGTGTGACATAAAAGAAAAAGAAACAGCACAAGGTCCATCTACATGAAATTCAGTAAAACCGAGTTTGGAATAAGAAAATACTGTATTCTAAAAAGATGATTCTTCTTACATCTAGGAAACTGGTTACAAGATGGAGGTGCTAATAATGTCTTCAGTCTTGACTAATCTTTGTATTTTAGGTATTGTAGAATCTATGTATACACACTTATACACTTTTATGAAGATGGTGAAACTTCAGAAAATATATTAATTAGATGGTGAAGCTAGGACTGTGAGCAATGCTGATGTGGACAAAAGCACCTTGATGGTAAAAATGTGTGTCTAATAATTTTTTAAACCCAATATAAGCTACTATTTTCAAGGATTACAGTAAAGACAGGTTGGCTAGAGATAAAACCACTTATAAAAAAGGCTTGTGGGTAAAAAGAAGTCCATGAAACGTCCCACAGCTTGACTCATATGCTCTCATTAAAACATATTAAATTAGGCAAAGCCAGGTAATATATTTTGAGTATAAAAACAAAATAATATGACAAATATTGTGTATTTATGGGTACAAGCTCTGACATTTTCTTTAGAATATATTTTAAAAATTGGTTTAAATGTCATCTTAATTTTCTTACTATAAAACATTAAACATATACTCGTATAAACATAATAAGATCAGTAAGATCATACACACACACACACACACACACCATCACACATAGTCAATGTATAATTACACTCATATATGTAAGGAGTGCTTTCACTGAAGCGGACCTCAAATTTTGTTAATTATCTGATGTTTTTATGTATGTAGATACATACCTGATATGTTTGACGATCATCATCCTTATATATATACTTTTCAAATATATAGGGACTCACACACTTCTATTCAATCTAACACAGTTGACACACACATTTACCAGTATGGATTTACATTTTAAAAGAAGTTAAAAAGCACTCCTACTAGCACAGTCACTAAAGATGTAGGAAAGATGTTAGGGTTAGAGGCCAATGGCCAAGAAAGAATACTTGAGATGTCTTTGGTGCAAAAAGGTGATGTTATTAAAATACAGGGACAGGACCCGTGGGCAGGAAGAGCTGCAATGAGGTTGTGAGAAGTGGCCGATTCCCAACTTGTAAGTTGGGATATTGTTAGGGACAGAACAAACCTCCAAGGTATTTTGGAAACCAGGTTTCTAGGACCCTGAAGGGGCTAGCTATTGTTAGGAAAGGTCATTTATTATTGCTTAGTAAACCCTCAGTCATGAGACCCTTCCAATATATATCAGTGGGCCATATGCTTGGAGGGTGATTCCTAACATGTATCTTAGTGGGGCGGAGGGGAGGTAGAGATAAAGGGAGCTTCCAAAGGAATTTCTATATGTTTAAAGTAGACTCACAGGATCCTGGAGGGTTGGTCTAAGATTGCCTTTTGCCCTTAGCAAAGTGTCAACATCAAGGCAGTTGAGTCCCTAGATGAATGTCACTCTGCCTGTTTCAAGGACTTGTCAATGGGCAGTAAGTAGCAAGGAAATTTAATTTTTCTTTTGCCTTTGTTTCCCACATCAATTAAATCATGAAGTGAAGAAAGAGTGAGTCCTCTGATTATAGAGAAGCTGTTTGGAATAGTACCTTTTGTTGTTATTTTTATTGTTGAGAGTAATTACATAAGTGAAGGGAAAAATCCAGTACTATATTCATATTTGATGTTGGGAACAGAAATATTTACCCCTGCTTCTATGATCAACACAGTAATTATTTTCTTAACAAGTATAATATTGAAGTCCAACTAATCAATTGTATACAACAATAAAACAACCAACTGATTATAAACTTCTAAAAAAAAAAAAAATCAAGTATGCTGAGCCAGTATGATAGAACATAGCTTCCTCTAATATGTAGAGCAAGCTCTTGGCTATTGTCAACAACCATAGCAAACCACTCCTCCCCCACCGCTGCAAATTCTGTTCATCTGATTTTTTTTTTTCACGTAATAGAGAAAAACCAACATACTGATAAATGCACATAGTTTTAAAATTTTAACTGAAAAATAAATGGGGTAGTCTTTATTTAGTTTATATGGGCAAAGAGAACAGACATGATTTGGGCCAAAATTTAATTTGGGGGTTACTTAACCTCTCAAGACAATAAGGTAATAAGCATTCAGGCACCATGTACATTTCACCCGTAGGACACACCCGGAGGTCATGTTCACACAGTTCCAAATCAGATACCTACTAGAAACAATGTGCATGATTTAATATCATTGAAAAGCCCAGAAATTTCACTGTTCCTTTGAAAGTTCTCCAATATTTAATGTAGACCTGTATTTGCTTTTTTGTTTTGTTTTGTTTTGTTTTAAGTAAATTGGCATAAATAACCCTGCTAGAGTTACAAGCTTTATTTGGAAGGGTCTTGAGAATAGAGACCAAAACTTGCAAGGATGCTAAAAAAATATTTTCGGATGCATGACTTGAATAGAAATAGAGATGTAATCCAAGAAAACTGGAAAATACACTATTTAAGCCAATAACAAAATTTCATTAAAGTCAAATATTTATTTAAATGAAAATATGTTCTACTAATTAATGCAAATTCTACTGCAATTTTGGCATGAAATAATTATTCCTCGAGGTATTCTCAGCTCAGAAAAATCAGGGGGGAGAATGATGCTCATGTCTGTTATATTGATTCTGTCTATAGTTATAGCCCCAAATATTTTGACATGTGCATTCCTGTAATATGTGAAGCTCTACTCCACTTATAATCCTAATTCTCCTGCTGAGACCACAGCCTATGCTGATGCCAGCCTGCCTCTCTTTCCTTGAGGTCACAAGAAAAGTAATTTATATATTTTAATTAGTCTAAACTTCAGCTCTGAGTAGATGACTTTATCTTAAACTGTAACACTTCCATAGATAAACGTACTCCTTTAAAAGAAAGATTTTCACATTATTCACTTACATGTAACATTCTTTTGAAAAGTCAGAGTTGTTCTAGAAGAAATAAGTCATGCTTGTTTAAAATTTCTTTTCTTTTTTTTTTTAAAGATTTTATTTATTTATTTGACAGAGAGAGACACAGCAAGAGCGGGAACACAAGCAGGGGGAGTGGGAGAGGGAGAAGCAGGCTTCCCTCCAAGCAGGGAGCCCGATGCGGGGCTCGATCCCAGGACCCTGGGATCATGACCTGAGCCCAAGGCAGAAGCTTAACGACTGAGCCACCCAGGCGCCCCAAAATTTCTTTTACAGTACCTACCAAGTGTTTATGTGTATTAAAACTCTTGATCACCTCCCAACCTCCCTGCCAGAGCTGACTTTTATTTAAATGTGTTACTTTTAGATTCTTTTTCTTTGCAGACTTTCCAGCTGAAAGATTTTACTTATAAGGACAATGAATATGTACAAAGTGAATCTTAAATAGTAGTATCTGCCTCACTAAGAAACTTTTCTGTCTAGGGGGATAATGATACCTCAAAGAAGCTTCCACACTGTAAACATTTCACCACAAAAAATGCTAATTTTTTTCTTTAGAAATTGTCATTGTTTTTTGTTCATTCTAACCTTCATATTTTATTGCCCCTAAACTATATTAAACTAGTTTCTTCACTTTAAGTAACATTAAATGAATTAGGTTTTCTTTCTTTCTTCCCTTCTTTCTCCTCCCTCCCTCCCTCTCTCCCTCCCTCTTTTTTTCTTTTCTTTTCTTTCCTTGCCCTCCCCTCCCCCTCCCCTTCCCTTCCCCTCCCCTTCCCTTCCCTTCTCTCCTCCCCTCTCCTCTCTTCTATTTCTTTCTTTCTTACAGATCCAGCACTAGCATTTTGGGTTGTATAGGCAAATAATAACATTCTCCCCAAACTCATTTGAGACCCAGAAGGGTGAATATATAAACCCTGCTAAGACTTTGAATGAAAAGAGTTTCTTTTTAGCCTTAAAGCTTTACTTCAGACCTACCAAGACCACGTTTCCTATTATCTAATGGCTGGGGAAAATCTTTCCCATCTGTAAAAAAATGGCACATTATACACATTTAATTTCATTCTGTATATAATTGGTGGTTATTGGCTATGTGCTGCATTATACTCAGTTTTGTAGTATATAAATAAATAATAATTGGCAGAACCCTGGCCTAAAATAGAAATGCTGGAAGAAATCATTCCTGCCCCTGATAACTAATTCCCAATGCAAGGCAGAGTATCCTTTATTTCCTAGAGTATGAGGTATAGGCAATACCAAAAGAAAGAGTGAGACTAAAAAGAATAAGTAATAGCAATATCCCATGTTTGTTGAGCATTTACTATATGTCACGCTCTGTTGGATATACTGTCTGTTAACTCAATATTTTTAGCAATCTTATGAGTTAGGAGCTGTATCCTTTCTGTCTTAAAGATGAAAAAACAGAAGCTCCAAGTGATTAATTAATTGGTCAAGCTCATGCAGCTCAATGGGTGAAACAATAAAAATCAGACCCTCTAGCTTCAGAGCACACAGGATGACCTAGTGTACGGAGGGGTCAAAAATGAAACACAAAGCAAAGCAAAACAAAACAAAAAATCCCTTAAACCTTCCCCTGGTAACTTCACTGTGTGAAATAGTCTTTCTGTGAAAACTGGGCAACTCAAATTTCTGAGTCTGACTTCCATTTCGAAGAGCGCTGTTCATCATATTTGGCCAAAGGCTTCAGGCAGTTGGTCTGGTAAAAGTTCTCTCGGGAAAATTGCTCTGCAGATGTTAGTTGTTTTATCTGTTGGTGAAGTGTTTTTTTTGTTTTTTTTTTTTTTAATGAGGAACTAAGTGTTTCTTGGGCTATTTATAAGGAGAAAGTTTGGGACGCTGGAAGCCACACTCCTTTGCATTTATTCGCCATGCCCCTCTCCCCAGTCACAGGGTCTAAGGCGGGAAGTGGAGTGGAAGGAGGGACATGCACGGGTGTGGAGGCGCGATGGGCAGAGCCATTTTTGCAGGGGGAGCGGGAGCTGTCGTTCTGTATGTGCATGAGGACCCTTCCTGCACGACTACACCACTGCCCTTTCTTCAGGGAGGGATCCGCTTTGAAAGGGAAAATCCAGGTTCCAAACAAGTTTTATATGTAAAAAAAAAAAGTTAAACTAGGGAAGCAATGATTTACAAGGACTTCCTCACTAGGCACACATTCCGTTAGGTTATCAGCGTGACCTGATTTCAAAAACGTCAGATTTCCTCGCTGTGTTTCTAAACGTTGTTTTGTTGAGAATCAGAGGGAGAACTTTAACCATTTGACTGGTAGAAGCAGACACGGGCCCAGCGTATGTATTTGTGTAAAACAAAACAGCAAACAGTACCACAGCACTGTTCCATGTGCTGAACATTAGCCCACATACTATTATTTTTAAAATTAATTAAATGCAATTAAAAATTCATTTCCTCAGTCACACTAGCCACTAATTTTGTAGCACGCATTCATCACTGCAGAACCTTCTACTGGATTGCCTTGGTACAGAGTTAAGGTTAACAGGTCGAGTTGGAATCTAATTTCCTGGGCTCCAGGGAAACTTCATCACTTACTAGCAGTGTGACCTTGGTCAAGTTCATCTGGAGCCTCATCCTTCATCTGCAAAATGGTGACACCTATCTCATATAGTTGTCATGAAAATTAAATGAGATAACGTGTACAATAGTTAGGTATCAGTGTCTGGCACAAACAAAGAATTTAAGGCATGCCGGCTATTATTTTTAGGGATTAGTCATGTTTTTTAGAGTCATTAAATTAAATATCATAAATTGGTTGAGAAGGATCAGTTGTGCATTTTAGGATTAAAATCAATAAGATAGGGGCGCCTGGGTGGCTCAGTTGGTTAAGCGACTGCCTTCGGCTCAGGTCATGATCCTGGAGTCCCAGGATCGAGTCCCGCATGGGCTCCCTGCTCGGCAGGGAGTCTGCTTCTCCCTCTGACCCTCCACACTCTCATGTGCTCTCTCTCATTCTCTCTCTCTCAAATAAATAAATAAAATCTTAAAAAAAATAATAATAAAAAAAATAAAATAAAATCAATAAGATAGGGGCACCTGGGTGGCTCAGTCAGTTAAGTAACTGGCTCTTGATTTTGTCTCGGGTCATGATCCCAGGGCCATGAGATTGCACCCTGCTTTAGGCTCTGCGCTGAGCATGTAGTCTGCTTAAGATTCTCTCTCTCCCTCTGCCCCTCCCCCATCCTCTCTCTCCCTCTCTAAAAAAAAAATAAATAAAATCAGTAAGATAATATACGTGAAATGTGTATAAGTGTATAAATGTGTATAATATAAATGATAATATAAATGAAATGTTTCACTTCCATATATTTATGTATTTTTTGTCCATTTTAAAAATACATTTGACGCTAACAAATTTTTCAAGGACAAATACAACAGAACCAAGTAACCTAATTTTAGAAAGAAAAAAAGGGTCAATGATGAGGGTGGGATCATATAGAAGACCATGGTTAATGGAAGCTATTGCAACTGAACAACAAATCTTCTCTGAGGCTGCTGGGAGGTCTGGGCAAAAGGGAGACATCTATTTAGGCATGGTCTCAGTTTAATTTTTTTTTTTAATTGAGATGAGATGCAAAAAGATGTAAGAAAAGTTTCAAAGTTGCATTCATGTACAACGTGAATCTAACTTACTCATCACTAACAAAACCAGTGTGACCTTTAATAGCCTACTGTTGCTTATAGATCTTTTTTTAAAAGCAGATGTAATAAATAGGCTCTACTCATCACCTAGGGGAGAGCTACCAGAAATTAGCTTGGGGAAATCTGAAGTATCAGCTGAGAGGTGAGGTAGAACACAGTGGTCACCACACTAGAAGTAGAGTCTGCTTGGATGAAATCACTCTCCTCCGTTACAAGCTGAGGGACTTGGAAGACTGCTTACTCTCTCTGGATCTCCATTTCCTATGTGTAAAATGGAGACAACGACTGTAACACTCTCGTGAGCTTTTGTGGAGAATTAGTTAACTGGTGCTTAAAGCCAGCTGCCTGAGAGTGCATAAGCAATACGTGCATTATTTGATATTAGCAAAGGGTATTGCATGGTGAACTGTGATTTTGGAGATTTCTCTTAATCCTGCTCTTCCTTCATTTTCCTCCTGAAAATTTGGTGAAGAAGTGGGCTTGTCAATTGTCTGCACTGCAAAAATTATCACAGTATAAAAAGAATACATGTTAAAACTTTAGTTTAAAATATAAGAATTTGAGGGCGCCTGGGTGGCTCAGTTGGTTAAGCGACTGCCTTCTGCCCAGGTCATGATCCTGGAGTCCCGGGATCGAGTCCCGCATCGGGCTCCCTGCTCGGCAGGGAGCCTGCTTCTCTCTCTGACCTTCCCCCCTCTCATGTGCTCTCTGTCTCTCTCATTCTCTCTGTCTCAGATATATAAATACAATCTTTAAAAAAAAAAATATAAGAACTTGAGCCCGGTTTTCATGTTCATATTTTTCCTAAAAATGTGATGAGGTATTTCATGTGTTTTGAAAGCAGTTTCTAGAGGGTATGGTTTTATGTGCTTTTGCATGTTGTTTTGTTTCTATTTTTTAATATCTGGGCGCACTTTGGGATAATTGTCTAAAGAGTTTTTCAACTTCAGGGAAAAAAAGAAGAGAGTGAAAATGTATGTTAATGGAAATTACTTAGAGAAACCTGACCAAATCTAGTAATTGCATGCCATCTGTGGTAATGAAATTAAATAGTGCACTTAAAGTGATTCAATAATTAAATATGTATTTATTAAATCATTTGTAATAGCTTTAGTATATGACCTCAGGACTCAAAGGCAACCACATCATGATTACCCTTGAAGCTTCTCTGAAAATTGAATTATAGAATCAGCTTTCTTTTCTTTTACTGCGTGAACATGCTTTACCCTGAAACCTCGTCATAAAAGAAACTGTCCCGTTACAACTTTGGCACACTACTTCATCACTGCAGCGGGACCTGCGGTGGGCGTCACCGGGCGGGGGAGAGGGAATGTCATGAAAAGTTGACAATAAACAGAAACAGTCAGAAAATTACCTGTGCGAGACGGCAGACAATGAGATATTAAGATAGAAGGCAGACACGCTGCACGGCAGCTGGAGAGCAGAAAAGGTGCATTAGTCAAATGAATTATGAAAAAAAAAAAAAGAAAGAAATCAAATTCCAGGGAGGTGCTAACATTTTCTTCACACTATTGGAAGTTTTTTCAGACTTTGAGATGTATTCGTTAGTTGGTTCTTTTGTTTTGTTTTGGTCAGTGTGTTACTTATGAAAAGAAAGCAATTTGAGTTTTAGCTTTTGGGGAAGAATATGGAACTCACGTGATTAATTTAGGAAACGACATCTTGTTTCTTAAATTATAGACTGATTTTAACTTGGATAACTCAAATGATTTACTTTTAAAAATCATGTCCTCACAAATCATGTCCATATGTTTGTTTTATAAATCCATGAATTAACCCTCAGGGTGCATTTTTCTGGGGCAATATGGTGAAAATAAAAGTAGTACAATTTTTAAATGAATGTTAGTGTTTCTTTACCTTCTGGACTTTCTCTTGTTAATTTACAGGGTTTCCTTTTAAAGAATAACAGCTATAAAATATCAGTTGAAGCTCCAATTTAACCGATTTGTCCTATTTCCTACAACTGAATGGACAGTGTTTTATTACTAACTCCTACACCCATGGATTCTCACACTATTTGGCCATCCTTCCCTTTATTTTCTACAGTTCAGTGAAGTTTCTATTAAAGGAAATCCTTTCAAAAAGTAATTTTAAGGAAAAAGTTTCCCTTAAGCTAACATAGTTCTTATTTCCTCTATTTTCAACTTCAGCTCTTAACTTCTTTCCAACCACATTCTCAAATTTGGAGAGTTATATAATTTTAGATAAGTCTCTTGGCCATTACCTACTCTGCCACACTTTGAATTCCATCAAGTAATATGCTAAATCATTTTACACCAATGACTCAGTTCACTCTCGGTGCTTTAATAATCAAAATAAAGAGGTATTTTGGAAAATCATTGACATACAAGCAAGAGGCATTGAAAAGGAATCCAATTTTATATAACATTGATTCTGTGTAATTTAAATATAAAAAAGTGCTAACATCGAAATGTTGTGTAATGTCTAATATCCTATAGATTTAAAATGGCAGATCAGCTTTACTCAAGCAATAAATTGCCAAACATACCACATTTTCGCTAGACAACATTTCTTTTAGGCCACTTATTCCACTTGCTTCCACTTTCTGATGTTGATAAACCTCACTCCAATTAGTGGAAATAGTGAAGCAGCTGTGTGCAAAGTCAGAGAAATATTTTTATTTTTGTTGAAAGCAAGTAACTGATTCATATGAAGATTAAAGGTTCGCACACATGCAAACACACACACGTTATATATTTTTGTTCGTATAAAGAAAACACAATTTCTGCACAAGACCTGCCTTGAGTCATAGCAGAAACCACGATCAGTGTGATAGCAAGTTCAGCAACTCCTAATTGAGCAAAATTCCAATCCCTCAATTAGATATATTCCGAGAGTTAGAGGTTTGTCATTAATTTTAATTAATTACATTATTATCAGGAAGTACTTTCCTGTATCTGTGTATATTCACCATCTCTAACCCTGGTCTACATAGCAAATATGTAATAAGATATTTTCACGTAATTTGTTTTGGGCCGACTTCCTAATAACTAGCCATAAAGATTTTCTCCAAGCTGAAATAAACCCCACCTTTAGTTTTGCCTGACTTATATTGCTGCAGATGGTGAAGACAGAGCTGAATAGTTGATATTCATTGACTGCTGAGGTAAAGATGAATTTCCCAGTAAAACTCCAGAGAGCAATTCTTAGGAGGTAAAACTTTTTTTTATTGACATATGGCCACAGGTGAATATTTTTAGGAGCTTAGATAAAGCTAGCTTTGCCACTTTTGAATTATATGCCAGAAAGGAGGGCGGGGGGAGAAGATGTGTTCCCTACTGAGCCATAAGACTTTTTTTACCTACAAAATTAAAAAATGCCTTGTGGTATAAACCTCAAACTTGGAATATTGTCCTCCTTATTGTATTGAGAAAAATGTATTGAAAGCAAAAGCAATCCACATTCACATTTATAAAGCTGTGAAGGTTTTGAAATTCATGCCTGGATGAGCACCATATAAGCATTTTTCCTAAATTCTCAAACTGACCTTTCTACAATGAGACTGTATTAAGAATTAGAAACTTCAAGAAAATCAAAGGTTTAAATGTAAAGAACATATTTTTGCAAACTCCCTTTTGTCCAGACCTAATGGAATTTTTAATTTATTTGCATATATTATGCTTTCTGTAAATCTTTACCTTTTTCTTCTTTACTCTTTAAAGTTAAGATAGGTATATTAAATCAACATTTTACTTAATGATTGCAACAGGTCTAAATAAATTGGAATATGTAACGCTATGGGAGGTTCATCCCGTAAGAATCAACTTGAACTTGATTATCTCTACTGTTTGACACACTGAGTTAGAAGTCAAAGGTACATTTTTAGAAGTGCTCTAAGAGCTTGTGCTTTTATATTAAAAACATATTTGTATTTTGGGGAGTCTGGGTGGCTCAGTCGTTGAGCGTCTGCCTTCAGCCCAGGTCATGTTCCCAGAGTCCTGGGATCGAGCCCCGCATCAGGCTCCCTGTTCCGCGGGAAGCCTGCTTCTCCCTCTCCCACTCCCCCTGCTTGTGTTCCCTCTCTTGCTGTGTCTCTCTGTCAAATAAATAAAATCTTTAAAAAAATAAAAATAAAAAAATAAAAACATATTTGTATTTCACTAAATGTAAAAGCAATATTCATAAGCATTCTGGACGAAAATTTGGCCATATCATAACTTGTCTCATTTTCAACTCTTGTCACACGCTTTAAATAGATGTAATAGTTTCAAAACAAGGCAGCTTAGAAGCATGTTTAATGAGACTTCCATCTACAGGAAAAATAAAGAAAATGGGGAAAAATAATTTGGTAATATTGAGCCTCATTTTCCTCAACTGTATTTAAATAAATAAAAAGATTAGGATGATAATTCCAACCTTTAGAGCAATTTGGAAATAAACATATTACATGGACATCAGAGAAAATAAATACCAATTTCTTCCTCTTTCCCTGATAAATATGTAGAAATATTTTTTTTCTCTATATCTAAATAGCTGACTTCTTTTCTCTCTTGGATCTATACGAATATCAAGCCCATTATCTTTTTGGGGTTCTTATAAAATATATCATATCTTTCTGTTAATCATTGTGGTCAAAATATGTCAAAGTAAATAGCAAACAATAGGTTTGATTGACAAGGGCAACCATAAGGTCATGGTTTTGAAGCAGGTGTGGAATATATTGGTAGATTATTCATCAAATATATCAAATGGGAAGATAAAAATGCATTAATCCATTTTATAAGAATGTATTAAGAAACTGAGCTTTTATAAGAAATTGTATCAAATTGCTTTTTCATTCAGTATGTCAACTGAAATATGGACACTATTCTTGGAACTTGGTATGTTTGTAAAATTCAACAGGGATCTTTTATTCCTGATAGTTGGCTCCTTTCCAAGAATGAAAGTGTCTGGTGAACTATCTTGAATTACAAGCTAATAACTGATACTTTTAATAGAGTTCTAGGCTTTCAGACCATTTTTTTCCCCTCCTCTTCTTCTTTCCTCTCCTCTCCCTTCTGCTCAACAAAGACATTTTCCAATGTTGGATTACATTTTAAATCAGAAACTCTATAACAGATGGAGGTGGGAACCATGAAATGAGAACCACAGTGAAAACTAGGGCATAAATGGATTATTTGAAATTTTTAAGAAATGAATGATCAGGCATATTTTAGTCAACTCTCGACTTTATAGTCATTATCTATCAAATAACTACCACATTTCAAAATTATAAACATGATTCATTTACTTAAAATTAATGTTTGATACTATACTGGTCAAGGAAATTTACAAATCATATGTGGAAAAAATGCAAGATGTTTTCTAAATTTCTGAAAACCGTATACCTACTATATAATGATTTCTTGAGGTCCACTTTTCCAATGATAATGTCATTTAAATTAATATAAAGGAAGTATTATTTTTATTACAACATCCTTGCCCTTTAGTTAAACACCTTCATTATATAAACATTTACTAAAAATAACCTATAATGTATTCATGTGTGAAGTGAATTCACAAAATTTCGACCATGACCCAACCATCTTGGTAGAAACTATAGTTTACAGTTTAAACCTCAAAGTTCTCATCTGAAGTTTCAAAAAGTGAATTAAAACCTGGAGAAATAGTCTCTTGTCAGACTTTGTTCTTTGTGAGAGCTATGTTTGTGTGTATGTGTGTGTGTGTGTGTATATATATATATATATATACACATGATTTTTCACTGGGAAAAGAGACTAAAATATACACAAAAAAGCTATTATGACTTATTTGTCATATAAATTTTGTATGTTTGTTACATGTTTTATAATTACCATGGGTATATGATAAGGGAGGACCCTGACCTACAGAAAAAAAGTGAATAATTCTGGAATTTTGTAATTTACATATAGAATGAATGAGATTTTTAAAAAATCTTCATATCACATAAAATTTCATTATTTTACATTAGCATTCATGTAATGTCATGTATTTTACATGTCATGTATTTTACATTAGCATTCATGTCATTTATGACCTCTTTTAAGAGGAACAATTTTTTTCCTGAATTTTTCCAGTTTAAGCTGTGATTTGCAACTAATTACTTTAGGAATCTTTTTTTTAAAATTTTTATTGTTATGTTAATCACCATACATTACATCATTAGTTTTTGATGTAGTGTTCCATGATTCATTGTTTGTGTTATTACACCCAGTGCTCCATGCAGAACGTGCCCTCTTTAATACCCATCACCAGGCTAAGCCATCCTCCACCCCCTCCCCTCTAGAACCCTCAGTTTGTTTTTCAGAGTCCACAGTCTCTCATGGTTCATCTCCCCCTCCTATTTCCCCCACTTCATTCTTCCCCTCCTGCTATCTTCTTCTTCTTTTTTTTTTTTTAACATTGTATGTGCTGTGGTGAGCACTGTGAATTGTGCAAGACTGTTGAATCACAGATCTGTACCTCTGAAACAAATAATACCTTAGGAATCTAAGCCAATATTTGTAAAGGAATAATAGAGCAAAGAAAACCAAAGAAAAGGTCTAAAAAAATTGATATTTTAAACTATGATATGGTGGATGGGATCGTAAGTTTGTTTTCAGTGCTAAAGCATGTAATATAATTTAAATTCATTTAAAATTTTGATTGACAAAGAAATGTGCATTCCTGTAGAAAAGAAGAAGTAGGCCTATTTAAATTTTAGAGCAAAAATCTAGCCAGAGGGGGAAAAAAGCAGCAAAAGAAAAAAAAAAAAAACGTGATTATAAAATTGTTTGAAATACCACTATTAAAGTGTAAAATACATATAGATATATTTAACTTATGAATCATGAGAAAGGGACATTAATAGTGATATATACTTGACTTTTTCAGAAGGTACATGAAATCATTTCTGTACCAATTCCCAAGAAGGCTTACACCAATGTATTTTGAATTTTTGTGGTTCTATATCAAATCTATTATAGGCAGCTTAAATTATGCCTAGTGAAATTTTTAGAGAAGAGAAAATGAGAAAAAGAAGAATATACAAAAAGACCAAAGAAGAGAAATGAGGAGGGGAGGGGAGCGGTAGGGAGGTGTTGGCCAAGGGAAAGAGGAGGAAAGGGAAAGGAAGACATAACGGCATATAAACTAGCTGAAAAAAATCACACGTTTCGTTTGCAATTTCACATTCATTTTATCTTTAAAAATTTATGGCCAGGGGCACCTGGGTGGCTCAGTCAGTTAAGCATTTGACTCTTGGTTTTGGCTCAGGTTGTGATCTCAGTGTCGTGGGATTGAGCCCCACATTGGGCAGTGTGCTCAGCATGGAGTCTGTTTGGGATTCTTTCCCCCTACCCCTGCTTCTCCCCCTGATCATGCTCTCTCTCTCTTTCTAAAATAAATAAATAAATAAATAAATAAATAAATAAATAAATAAATAAATAAATAATAAAACCTAAAAAAAATTATGGCCAAAATATGGCCATATTCTCTCAAATGTGAATACATTTTTTTCCATCACTTCCCGATGATGCACAGAAAGTTTGTAAAACATGAGATGTGTACCAGACTTCTTAAAAAGATAGTCATATACTTTCCTTAAATGACCTCACAGGAAAATTACCTGTTAGACAAAACTGGAATATTACTCAGTTGGTGAGTAAACGTCACTATAAAGAGGCCTCTCTCGCTATGATTCATTTTCCATCCTGTAACCCTATTTTAACTTCTTTTAAGGGATATATCACTGGTAAATACTTGTTTATTTATGTATTTCTTTATGTGACCTACTACTAGCATGTAGGCTAGAGAGAGGAGATACATTGTCTTGCATGGCCTACTTAAGACAATACATATTTACTGAATGAATGAAAAAGATAAATATATTTTGAAATTCGACCCAGTTCCTTTCCATTGAAGATGCATTTTGTCATGTCATTGATGATGGTCCTTGGCACCATATGTGTACCTGAATACACACTGATGGTTGACTCTCCACATGTGTGTTGAGAGAGTTCTTTTAGGTTTCCTACCTGTTCTTTCTCATTATGGCAACAGCTCTGCTTCGTGCCCTGTCTTCTAATGCCAGAAAATTAGAATGCATAAACTCAGCAAACTACCAGTTGCTTTATTGTGCAAACAAATACAATCTGGCTATTTTGGATTCACATCTGCACTTTGAGATGAAATGCCAAATCCATGACAGTTGTATAATACAATCTTAGAGAAGTGTACTGAGAATACCCGGGTGATGATTTCCAGTGTGTTTTAGAGATTTTATTGACATAATAAGTGATATGTCTGTCAAACAGAAACATGTAGCACAAACCAAGCAATACTTTGTCCCTATCAATCAAGAATTGCCATGAAAATGCATGTATGATAACGTATTTTTCAAACTGACATAGAAAATCCTTGTTCACCCATTAAGACCCAGTACAAATTTCACTTCTCCCATTAATTCTTCTAAAATTTCAGACTGCCTGGTATCTGTCTTTCAACTCCCACATAAGCCTTCACCCATGTCTGCATTATATCACTTAACACATTCTTTTCTAGGAGAGTAAAACTATTAATATATGAGGTTTTTTTTTTTTTGGAAAACTAGGCCCTTCCACCCTCTATTATAAATCCTCCAGAGTAGTGACACTGCTTGTGTTAGCTTTGCCCTTCTAAAGCTACCTTTAGGTAAGGGAATTATCCTTATCCATAGGAAGATAAGGAATTATCTTATCCATCTTCCTATCTCCATAGGAAGATAAGGAATTATCCTTATCCATAGGAAGATCTTTAGAAATAGTTAATCGAATTATGAATCACATGTGTAAGAATAGACTTCAGTTAATACAGAAAATGCCAAAATCTAATTTAAATGTATTTTATAATGAAATCTATTAATCATGTTCATATGTGCATTCATTAATTTTCCCAGATTAATTCTGTGGTGTGGTTATGGCTACCAAGTTACATAGCTTATGGCAACAGAAAGAATGGACCTGGAATGGCGGGTGTAACATAATCCATTATATTTTGGGCAATTAAACTACTCCAGGCCAGCATTCCACCTGCCAATTCCAAACGATTATTACAAAAATGTAATGAAGTGGTTTTTAAATTTCCAAGGATATTAAAGCAAAACCTAGTAGAGGCCAATGTTCAAGTTTTTCTTACAATTTCAAGCTAATGTGCAAAACATGTTTAAATTCCCAAATGACCCAATGAAAATATATACGTGTATATCTGTAATTGGTAATGCAATATCTACACATTCATGAATATTAGATTGCAAGGGTAATATGGGTTTTTAAAACCACTTCGTAGAGGGTGCCTGGGTGGCTCAGTTGGTTAAGCGACTGCCTTCGGCTCAGGTCATGATCCTGGAGTCCCTGGATCGAGTCCCACGTTGGGCTCCCTGCTCGGCAGGGAGTCTGCCTCTCTCTCTGACCCTCCCCCCTCTCATGCTCTCTATCTCATTCTCTCTCTCAAATAAATAAATAAAATCTTAAAAAAAAAAAACACTTCGTAGAGAGAGTGCTTTGAATAAGTGGGTTTGGAAACATTCTTTTGGGTGTTTTAAAATAATTCTTTCTAAAAATTGACTCTGGTATTTTTACAAGCATACAATTTACTATAAGAGCTTGCAAAACAAATAACTGAAAAGACAGATTTTGCTGGGGCGCCTGGGTGGCTCAGTCAGTTAAGCATCTGCCTTCAGCCCCGGTCATGATCCCAGGGTCCTGGGATCTAGCCCCATGTCCAGCTCCCTGCTCAGCAGGGACCCTACTTCTCCCTCCTCATTCTCTCTCTCTCAAATAAATAAAATCTTAAAAAAAAGACAGATTTTGCTGATAGAACACCACTATTGAATTGGGGCCCAAGAGAAGGGGCATCATTTGAACCTATGGTTCACCTATAGGTTGTGCACTGAACAACTCCAGGGGGTGCCATTTACATAGGCTACAGGCTTCCTTGGATCCTTATAGTGCAGTGGCTTTGGCAAGAAGTGAACAGCTATCATGAGTAGTGTATAATAAGTTGGGGAGGATTCGTTGAGGAAATTATTATTTTGTGGTCTCTATGGGTAACATTAAATTTTAAGGAACTTGGAATCAATATATGGGATAATTTAGATGAAAAAAACTCTTACACGAACTATCCCAGTCCAGTGTTTCAAGGCAATAGTTGAGTATAAGCTTTGTTTTGTGGTGTATGTTGAGTGTGTGTGTGTTTTATATTCCTTTGGTTTACAACATTGAGCTCTTCTATACCATGCATGACTTGTAGGTTTACTTAATGAGTGTGAAAGTCCATTTAATAAAAGTGGTTAAAAATGTGGACATAGGTATAAGAGAGCAGAACCAGCTAGTGAACACACTGTAAAAGTTACCCAGGAAAATGTTATTGACACCTACTCCTTCTAGGCATATTCTAGATCTAGCTATCCTCCAAAATTCTACTTTTAATTCTATCTTTTGAATTATATTTAACATGAGCAATTGTGTGGCTAATAAAAAATTGGATTGTGATAGTTATTATTTTTAAATTATTTAAATGCATTCTGGGCATGGAATTGTAAGGGCTATACTGTAAGCTCAATGAGGGCAAGGACTTTATTAATCGTGCTCACTCATATATACACAGGTCCCATATGTATGGGAACATATAAACCGCTTCCAGTACCTGCTGTGTTACGGGCACTCAGAATCACTTACTGACTGAATGAAGATATTCTGAATTGAAGAAATTAAGTAGAGCATCTTTGCTTTTCTGAAGCTGATGGTATACAGATTCATTTAACAAATGTGTATATATATGTATGTAGACACACAGATCGTCTGATTGATAGACTCAATTAGACATGGTGAAGGATGTCTATGTAATGCATGTCACCTGACACCCTAAGTGTGAACTCTCTCTCTCTCACACACACACACAAATATATTTTATCAAAATGCAACACTATGCACATACATCATCACCACCACCATCACCATCACCATCAAACAACAATTGTACAAAAAAATGCAGTGTGGCTTTTTGGATTAGTTGCTATGATTAAAAAATACAGAACAGAAAAAAAAAATAATAGATCAAAGTGGGAACAAATAAGAACTCTTCTAGAGTTGAATTCACTTTGATTTTGTCCTTGAATATAGGTACAATGTTGATCTCTTTATAAGAAGCTTTTAATGATGGCAGTACAAAAGTGTAATTACCAATACAGAGACTTTATTTCTTTTTTTAAAAAAAGATTTTATTTATTCATTTGAAACAGAGAGATACAGAGAGAGTGCGAGAGCACGAGCAGGGGAGAGGCAGAGGGCGAGGGAGAAGCAGGCTCCCCGCCGAGCCAGGAGCCAGACGTGGGGCTGGATCCCAGGACCCTGGGATCATGACCTGAGCCGAAGGCAGATGCTTAACCATTTGAGCCACCCAGGTGCCCCAACAGAGACTTTATTTCTTACCCAAAATAAACACAATGACGTTTCTACCCCATGATGTTACAGCAATAAAACTTCATTTACCTGAGTTAAGTTAAAGCCAGTTTTAGCCTTGTTTTAATTAGAAATTAGACAGTTTTAATAATTCCTAGATTTGTAACATGAAAGCATGGAACTTTATTTTTTAAACCTTTGGCATTTATGAATATTTGGAAATCTTAATTAACTTGGTGAAAAGGCTGGAAAAGAAGATTATCAGCATGTGGTGATTGACAGGATGATAAAAATTTTCTTCTGCAGAATTCTGATATATTTAGCCTGACTTGGGTTTCTTCCTGTATCATCAGTCATCTCAGTTTATTTTTAGTTCAGCTGAATCAATAAAAGGAAAATACTCACCAGTGTAATTTATGAAAAAAAAGATTCTCATTAGAAAACAAAGCTCACTAAACCTAGAACAAATGACGAGTATAGGTGAACTAAGTTTGTTCAAGACAACATATTTGATTCTTCTCAACACTTTTTCTCCCTTACTACCAGTGTTTTCCCTAGTATCCTTCAACAGCAGCTTCACTGTCCTGCACCTGTCTCCATACCATGACTTGACCTAGCATCTTTCAATTCAGGACCTAGAGATGACATCTAGCCTTCTCTTCCATCATTTATACAAAAGCAAAGCTGTGAAACTGTGTCCATTTTATTCTACATTCCTATAAGGTTTGAGCTAGAGGTTTGATACATTTTGATAGTTAGGTATATTTTGGTAGAACTAAAAATTTGAGCCAATATCTGCAACCACCCAGGACTCTTAAGTGAGGGCCCTACATCCTCGGAAACTTACAGTATCTCATGTATATTACCCCCACAAACTGAGGCAATTATTTCCTTATATGTTTGTTTTTGCAACTTGCTTCTCCAGGATTTTCTTCTGTCTCCTATCCAGTTCATGAAAAGACCAGGATATATTTTGAAGCTAAAATAATCTGTAAGCACACACACATATACACACACACAAACATGCACACACACAAAGCCCAGAAAATACCCCAAAGTATGGGAGAATAGCTGAATATCTGTAAGCCTTAATTTTTCTCCCACATAAATAACAAAGGTTCAAATATAAGTATAGTTTCCAGTTACGACAAAACTGAAGAGATATAGGCACTTTCATTTATAGTTGGTGAGAATGTATAAATCTGCACAATGTTTAATGAGATAGTTCAAAAATATGTATCACAGGTAGATACGTATGCCTATGAATACACCATTCCAGTTTCAGTCTTTATCGTAAGAAGGAGATAAGTGCTCAAGAGCATATATACTGGTTCCCAGTTATTAGTAACTGAAAAAAAAAGAAAGAAAGAAAGAAAGAAAGAAAGAAAGAAAGAAAGAAAGAAAGAAAGAAAGACCTACCTATATGAGAGCGTTGTTAAATAAATCACAATATATCCATAAATGAAATATACAAGACTAAAATTTGCTGGAATTGTATTTATTGACATAAGAAGTTTTAAACAATTTAGAAAAGCATGACTAATTGCTTTTCATTAATTTAGTCATTAAAAATATTTATTGAATTCTACTTTGTATAAGACAGTGTTCTCTAAACTGAGGGTTGATGGAAGGAGGTGTAGGGGGCTGGGCTAGATGGGTATGAAGGAGGGCACTTGTTGTGATGCGCACTGGGTGTTATATATAAGTGATGAATCACTAAACTCTACTCCTGAAACCAATGTTAACTAACTAAAATTTAATAAAGATTTGGAAAAAAAATAGAAAATGTGTTCTGTGCCAGAGGATAGAATGAGGACTTCTGCTTTTGTGGAGCCCACAGTTAACTAGAAGGAACATGCATTTCACACACACACACACACACACACACACCCCACAAATTAAGAGTAAAATTTTGGTAAGTGCCTAGTGTGCTGTGCTAGGAGCGTGAGCTTCTGAGGAGAAAAAGAAAGAAGAATGTGTATGTGCAGTGGGAGAAAAGGCAAACTAAAGGAGTGGCAGGAGGAATTCTGGAAGGCTATTTACCTAAATTTTAACAGTAGCTCTCTTTGGGGAGTTGGATTTCTGGTAATTTTCACTTTTGAAAATACTTTCAGTGGTGTTTGATATTTCAATAGTGAGAACAGATTGCATTTATAACCCAATTTTGTTTTCGTCTTGGTAACAATTTGTTAAACAATATGGTATAACCTGTTATTAAAATCAGAGATAAGTGCAGATTGGTGTTAATTTAAAGAGAAGAAGGTTTGGGCGCCATGCTGGCTTAGTCAGAAGAGCATGCGACTCTTGATCTCAGGGTCATGAGTTTGAGCCCCATGTGGGGTGTAAAGATTACTTAAATAAATAAAACTTAAAGAAAATAACTAAAAGTAAAAAAGAAGAAAGGTAAATATTATCTACATGTAAAACCAGTATAAATAAACCCGCGAAGCCCCATTGATTCTGTGCATCCCATAGACCCGAACAAGAAGAAAGTTAATTCCGAATCTCCGTCTTTATTTCAACATTGTAAAAACTGACCAAATGTCAGCATAAACAGTGACATTCCTCAGAAGGTCCAAACACACCTCGGAAGGAATGCAATCTCTTATTTGTGTGTGGACCTTCGCGTTCAGGAACTACATCTGTTGATATTAAAGTAGCTTCTAAAGTGTTCTGGACAAATCAAGTTCCATTTCATCATTTAACAGTAAACTTAGGCGGCACCGCAGTTGCTCATACCTCTTCAGCTCTCTCCAGCATCGGGTGTCACCCTTCAGAACAAAGAAAACAATGAAAGGGCAGAGAAACACCTGAGCTTTGCAGAAGAGGTGTGGAATCAGAAGCTAACTTCTCTGTCGGCTATAAAGCAGCGCAAGCTCTAAGACCCCAGCAGTCTTGGTTTAGTAAATCAACACTAGGATTCTGTCAGCTTTAATACAAATGTAATCCGGGCCTCATTACAATCGTTCACAGCGGCACTAACCATTTGTTTGAGGAACGTTTGAGGAACGCAGGGCTGTATACATTCCCACTGTGAAATCTATGTTTGACCAGGATTCACATTGATTTTTACCCACTGATAGTGTGCAAATATTCTCATCCAAATTGATTGGGTTTTTCCTCCTCCTCCTCCTTTCCTTTATTTTGCCTTCTGAACGGTAGAATTCAAGGATGAGATTTGTGTTCTTTAAAATATTATTTTTCTAGGCTACATTTAAAAATAAAGTAACTCATTAGAAAATTATTCTGAGAAGTGTAAGGAACAACAAATATCTCATACATATTTAATCAAGCTGTACTGAAAAAACCATGCATGGAAAAAAAAAAATCTCAATGTAAATTTCCCAGTTTTGTTTGACAAGCAATGGGCATGAGCAAGGGGTCCAATGGCACAAGGCCCAGAGAATTAGATGTCATTACTTGTAATTCATTAAGACACTTTCAATTGTTTTCCTAAGTGGACTCATACAGCCTCTAGGGAAATGCATGCCTAACATACACTAGATTCATTACAGCTCACACAAAAACCTGTAATTTGCCCATTCCCCTTTCAGACATTCTTTGGGGGAATTATCTATAATCAAAATGGATTAGGAAAAAAAAATCCTCATCTAATAAGAGGATTGTATACCTTTGAAAAGCATTGCTGAAGTTTTATTGGTCAGCATAAGTTAACTGCTGTATTAAACAGCCCCAGAATTTAGGGATTTAACCCAATAGACATTGATTTCTTGTTTACATAATAATTGCTGATGTTCTGGGAGTGGCTTTCCATAATGTAGCTCCAGCCTCCCTAGAGATCTTAGCATCCTTTTTATTCCTCAAGGAGATAAGGAAAGAGAAGAGAAGCAGCACCCTCACTTTTTTTTTTTAATGGGTCACTTCTGGAAATGGCACACATCTCTAGGCCCCCCATCTCATTAGCCAGTCAACCAGGAGGTGGGGACATATGATCTAGTCTGGAGCCATGGAAGAGGAAAAAAAAATGGTTGGGTAAGCATCTAATTAGTTGCTATCACAGAAGAAAATTCTTTGAGGAAGTTATTTACTTTCTTTAGGAAATAAACACAAAATAAAAACAAAACAACTGATTTTTGTGAAACATATCTTTAGTTGTTTTAAAATTATAAAGTGCACGTGCCTTGGATTAGGAAACTCACACATCTTATTTTGTATAATTGAGGTTCTGGAGAGAATTATTTTTATATAAGGATGTGAAATACAGAACATTTCCTTTGAATTAACTTTTGTGAAGCCAGTGTTTAAATTGGGAAGGTTTCTTAATAGTTAATAGTAATGAGTCTTCGATTTTCTGTAATGACAGACTCTGCTTACAGATGACTGTGTCAGGTGCCCTTTGGGTATTAATAACAATTTTTACAAATCTCATGTGTTCCACATGGAAAATAACTCCTAGGTTTACTGATAAAGGTATTCTTGGCACTGCAGAGATTTTGTGATTTTGCATAGTTGATGTCTGATTATTTCTAATGGTAGAGTATGTAATGACTTTGAAAATTCACACTATAAGCTCTAAAATTCCTAGTGTTTAGTTTTATTGTACATAATTTTGCTTACTGTATAATTAAATCTATTTAGGTAATGAAGCAAAACATTTTCTGAAGCATGGTGGGAAAGTAGAAGAATACATTAAGAATAATGCATGACTGAATATTTTGTATGTTTCTTATGTGTTTATTTCATAAAAACACACTCTTGGATCAAAGGTAGACCACCTAGATGTTTAAAGTGATTGCAATCCAGATATTTAAACTGTTGACTGATCTACAATTTATCAGCTTGAGAAGTAAGTAGAATTTTTTAATTCTTTTCCATTCGTAGGCTCAGTTTTTCTTAGAAAGTAACTTGTAAATACTTAATTTATCTCTATTTTGATGAGTATCGATTGCAAACTGTTACACATAAGCTATCATGTTAGGCCTTGAGAGATGTATGGAATCAAACATGGAGCTTGCCTTTCAAAACCCTACACATAGTAATAGAAATAACATATAAGCACCGTAAGGTGTAGTTCAAGGTAGATATGATGAGTATGATAAGGAAAATGAAGATAATTGCTCAGGATTTAAGAAGAAAGAAAAGGATGGGGAAGATAAAAAAAAATTGAGAGAAAAATATAAGTTGGAGGTGACAAGGAAATGGAAGTAAAATGATCAGGAAAATAATGTCAAAAAACTTGGCTTAGAACAAAAGGCTTGAGGGGTGCCTGGGTGGCTCAGTTGGTTAAGTGTCTGCCTTGGGCTCAGGTCATGATCCCAGGGTCCTGGGATCAAGCCCCACATTGGACTCCCTGATCAGGGGGGAGCCTGCTTCTCTCTCTCTCCCCATTGCTGTGTTCTCTTGCTATCTCTCTCTCTCTCAAATAAATAAATAAAATCTTAAAAAAAAGAATAAAAGGCTTGAGTTTAGTAAGGTGAAGCAAATGAGAATTAGAAAGTAGAAAGTGTTAGCAATGGACATTGAAACATGATTCAGGAAATGTTAGCATGGCACTTCTGAATTTAAGGAGATAATAGGCTGGGTGGTGAGATTGAGGTCTAACAGGAGAGAATGAACTGATCAGGCTGATGTGGTTGGAAGCAGTAGAGTCTTTGACTCTCATATTTAGACTTGATTATTGGCAAGGCCATCATCACTATTTGCATGCAAGCTGGTCATGGTTCAAAATGCTCTGATGGTTGTAAAAGCAGACCATGGAAATCAGATGAGGCTCCTGCACGTATTGTATATTTCATTATCCCTATTCTTATCCTGACATCTAACCTTCCCCCTTCTAAGAGAATTGGCAAGAAGAATAAGAGTTTAAGAGTCAGACCAGGCTCAAATTCCAGCTCTATCAAAAGTTAACAGTGTATTTCGACATTTCTTTTTCTCAGGCTAAAATTACTCTTAAATAAAACTGAGGAGAATTCCTAATTTACAGGTCTATTGTTTGGAGTAAGTGAAATAATATGTGTGTGTGCGGGAAAGAACCTAAAACAATATAAGCACAAAGGAGTTCTGGCACAATTATGCATTCTCTTATTGCCTACCTTCACATAAGGGTCAATTTTTTCCTTCCTTCCACCCTCCCTCCCTCCCCGCTTCTTTCTTTCTTCCCTCCCCCTTCTTTCTTCCCTCCCTTCCTCCCTCCTTTTCTTCTCTCTTTCCTTCCTTCCTTCCTTCCTTCCTTCCTTCCTTCCTTCCTTCCTTCCTTC